>NC_133813.1:18573732-18713980 GCF_043250625.1 Sebastes fasciatus
AGGTCATATAGATTTGATACAAAAGTTCACCCAAGTCTGTGCTCAATTAAGAGAGGCTATTAAAAGCACAAACAACCTTTAACTTGTCATCTCAGATTCCATCAGTGGAGGTAAAGAGATGGGAGAAAGACAACTACCCAAGTATAAGAAGTCAAATTGATAACATTAAAAATATAATGCTCTATCCAGTGGAGGCAGGAATAAAGTCAAGCATAATAAATGTTATCATCTGCATTAAGCACCACATAATAATACCGGTGAGTATAATTTGTGTATCATCAACAGCTGTTAAAATGGTTCTAGGAGAGTGCATCAGAGCCCTAAAAAGCTTCAAACCCTCTCAGACAATTAGTCTTTTTCCACAGGATCACAGACATGCTCCCCTTTCTGAAAGGGCAACCTAATTAGAGATTACTTAGTTCAGTCTTATTACATGATAATGTGGCATTTCCTATGCAATTTGTCTTGCCCACTTACTGTACCTATGAATCTACTCAGATATAATTTTCAGCCCAATTAAAGCAAAGCCAAAGCCTCGTGCATTAAAGAGATGTGCCCAGGTTACCAGGAGAGTCTAACACTCGGGCAACACTGCCTACCTCTACATGTGCATGAGACCTAGGTTCAATTCAGTTCATCTTTATTGACAGACTCGAAGTCCATTAAAAAAAAAACATACAACAGAAAACGACAATGCATACATTAAAAATAGAAACTGCCACTTATTATAAAAGACAGTTATACCAATGTTTCCACAGTGGTGACTGGTATACAACACTAACACTAGGATTTGACTGTAGCGTGATAATGGCGTTCTGAGAATCATTTAGCCAACATATGAATTTGTTCATCAGATTTCTCAATAGAGCCTGGGACGCGTTGACTCCGATGTTACAGAACAGCTCGCTTGCACTACACCACCTGGGTTTTTTAAGTAATATCCACATGAAGTCATCATAGGCAACCTCAAGCTTATGCATGCTCACCTTTTTAAACTTGGCCCACAGGGAGGCAGTATAGAGGGTAGTGCAATAGGCACTAAAGAGACTTATGTTGACATGATATGAACACATGTAGAATTTTCCTGCCAGCATGTCATCTTGAGCATATAATATACGGCATTGCCTGTACACGTCGTCATCATCAGACATTTGATCTGTAATAAAGTGCCCCAGATATTATAGATAAAAAGTCGAAAAGATGAGGTCCCTATCTTCTTTTGTTCTACAGATCATGACAGCGCTCTTTTATTCGCATTTTATTGCACATCATATTTGACCTCGTACTCGGAGCATATATTCAGCAGATGTTGAAAACCAGCACTGCTAGGAGAGATAAAAGCCACATCGTCGGCATACATAAAATTATTTATCAGGATGTTACCAATCATACAGTCTGTTTTACAGTGTCTTAGTTTGTCAGATAACTCATTAATATATACACTAAAGAGGGATGGTGAAAGTAAAGAAAGAAAGAATGAAGAAAATGGATGGATGGATAGATGAATAAATAAATAAATAAATACTTATAAAATACAAACCCTCTCTGTAATCTTTTTGGCCATGTCGCTGTCTCGAGGGAATTTCTCTCTCTACCTTTAAAAGTGTTCTCCAGTGTTTGTTGCAGCATTTGCCCGAGGTACCTGAATGGACTGTATTCCGTCAAATGTTTATTGTCGTCGTCTGTCTGTACATCTTTTGTGCAGATTACATTAATAAATTACTCTTATTGGCTTTTTGCTCACGGGGCTTTTGTTGCACTTGCAGTGGCGTGGCACTCTCCACCGCCGTCTGTCTGTGCTGTCCGCAGTGAAACACCATGCACCATAGATGACATGACACAGATCACACTGAGCTAAATGAATAGAGTGCACATAAATTAGGTAAATAACATAAATAATCAGTCTCATACCGCGTTTTTCTGCTGTTCATGGTGTGTGGAGTTTCACTGCTGGTCGAGGCTCAGCCTTAACACACACACGGTGCTCAGCGGAGTGATGCTTTTTAAAAACAAACGTGCCTCGGGAGAGCCTTATGTTTTTGGATTAAGTCAATAAATCTCAGTAGATGTACAAAATAAAAGCCTGTGCAACATCCATATTAAAATTGTGCATCCCTACAAGGTCTTGGTAATGATGTGATGGTCAAAAAATAAATCAAACATATTTGAATGTTTTAGCTATGGTTCAAAACAGAGAAGGTGCATACCACTTATGCAGACACTCTTTTCTGTTGCTCAGTTTTCATTTAGCTGTTATTTCCTTAACCACAGGGCTTATACAGTGTTTACCCGTCACAAATAAATCATTGGTAGGATTGAATGTTAATTTATGACTGAAGCGCTGGGTCGCAATCAAACCAAACAGCAGATTACTGGACTACTGACAGCAGTGTCTCGGACAACGCCGTGTCGTGCTCATCCGCATCAGTGAAGAACACAGACTGACAAATTTCTACAGAGGATTGCCGTACTCGAAACAATAACATTTGCACTGGAGACGACTTGTGAACTCTCCCAATGTCTCCCACCGGTCAGCTCAGCAGAACTCAACTTGACACGATTTAAATGAACATCCAACTCTAAATGACACCAGAACTTTCCCCAGACTCACTGAAACTGAAACAGAGAAGTTGTGTGTGGTGACTGGGATTTATACCTGCTGGGATAATATAAAACATAAAAGACAAGTGCAAGACTGTACTGCACAGTACCAAGGAGAGACACTTTTAGAGAGCCATTTACGGCCACGGCTCAGCCAACTTCAACCCTGGACATCTGGCAGATACGGACATAAACACAGACCACATTCACCCCGAAAAGCTAGCTATCTAAAGCTAGAAAACAGGTTTAAAATGTTTATGATTCTCCATGAGAGAAATGGAGATGCATAGTGCTGATAAGAATGGACAAGGGAGGATTATGATGGTTTTGAGCCAACGGAAGAAAGGCAAGGAAGGCATGAGGAATGGAGCGAAAGCCTAGACTGTAAATAAGAAGTCGACGTAGTCACCATGACGTCACCCATTAATTTGCGGACTGCTGTTTTAAAGCCTTGAGTTTGGCATTTTGTTTTTTTGCATTCAGAAGTGATACAAGAGGGTGGAGCTAAGCACAACCGAATGCTGAATAAGACATTTTCAGGCAACCAAAAAGGTTATAATTAACTTTCATGAGCTGAAAAAACACTGTGAAAGGGTTAATGTTGGAAGACAAAAACACAGAAAACTCCCAGACCGGACAACAACGTGGTAACGACCTGTCAATCACAAGGTAGCCCTGCCCTAAAGCATACCCTGCTTTAAGGTCCATTTGACTCTAAATGGGACCATAATTTACTAAATGAACATCATGATGTATTGAAGAAGACTTGAAACTAGCGATTGAGACCATAAACTCATGTTTACAGTGTTTACTGAGGTAATACATCAAGTGAGAAGTAGGGTAATTTTCTCATAGACTTTTATACAATCTGACTTCGTTTTGCAACAAGAGGAGTCGCCCCCTGCTGGCTGTTAGAAATAATGCAATTTTATGGCACTTACAAATTGGCTTCACTTCTAAGACCCGAAGGTTGCCTCACTGAGCGAAAGGTGGGGGGGAAATCATCTAAAGACACATTTCAACCTCTAACTTTGGTTGTGAGAGATGCTGCTATATAATAAACTAATAAGAGCTAAGCTAAGCCAACAAGACATACTGCTTAAAAAAAATCCCAATTGATATCTCAACAACTCAAAATGAATCAAATCATTCTACAGCTGTTTGTAGAGATCAATCAGAAGTGTTAAAGCAGGATTTCATTGAGCTGTTTAAAGGCCTTGACAAACTGGAAGCCCAGTTGTTTATTGGTGGACCAATGCCAACAGTGGACAGAGGGATATCAGATTTGGCAGACTTTTGTCACTGAACACTTGGCTCAGCAAAACCCGTTGTCTGAAAGGGATCAGCTGCATTGATATCTTTGATCTGTTATGGAGGGGTGTAGGGATCATTTCAGGACAGATGGCCTCCACCCAAACACATCTGGAGTTAAAGTACTGATTGGTTCAGCCTACAACACCCATCGGCCAGTCCTAAGATGATGCGCCCTGACACCCAGCAGCCTTGGCGCCACGAAGACAAAACATCACAGCCTCTACGTCAACATGCTGAGAACCAATTCCTCCTCCCGTCACTCTTCCCTGCCTCCCCCCTTTTGGGATTCACTGACGAAATGAAGCTCTGCCACGTTGTTTCCCTCCAACCGCCAACCGAGCACGTTCTGCGTCGCCGACCTTGGTGATAATGAAGGCGGCAGAGGGAGAAAACAGCTCTCTCCTGCCTGTGCTGGTTAGACTGATGAGGCCAGCGAGGTCACCAAATGTTTGCCTCGTCTCCCCTACCTCCCCTCTTAGGGTTCTCTCTAACAAGCTGAGATCACTAGGTCTAAAGGAACTGGATGGGGATGCTACTGGGTGCCACTGAGTTGCAGTGCCGCATCAATCAACATTAAGCAAATCTGCCTGGCACCTGTGTAGACAAGAGAGAGGATGCCTAGACATGCAGGGTCCCTGCCCAACCTCTACTGCCCCTAACATCCCTCTTCTTTCCTCTATTGGGCATGGACCTACCCCAAGGTAGCCCCCATCACTGCCAAGGAGCAGGCTCAACCACTGCACATCCTATTCCTATCCCTGTTTTAATATCTGATGCACCGATCTGACGTCTTGAAATACTTTTAACCTTGCATACTGTATGTCATGCTAATACCTTTTCACCTTGTATAAAATGTATAATATACTGACTAGTAAATGTTACCATTTACTATTACTGAATGCCATTTGCTTCATTATGAGTTGTCTTTCAATCAAACATTAAGATATAAGTGGAAAAAAACTGTAATTTTACTGTTAAAAACATTATAGACATGACCACTGACTATTTGTGTAACAATTTAGCCACAATTTCACATACTGACCATATACGGTCCAGCCATATACTCGGTTTTGACCGAGTCTTGTTTTATGTGTAAGGCAACATTCATGCCCGACTTAAACATTGCTTTTCTTACTTTGTTAAACAAAATGTAGCAAATAAATACATAGATATACATTTAAAAGTTGTAAAAATAATAAATCGTACACCAACAACTTTAACAAAATGTTAAAATGTTAACAAATTTAACAGGAATTACAATTCACGTGTAAACATTTTTAATGTTACTTGGTCAAAACTTAAAAGGAAATTAAAATTCCAGTATATAATGAATAAAGTATATAAACATAGCCCTGAATTTAATAAATCGGCCCCATTGTCACCGATATCCAATCCAGCTATTTGAGGCAGTATCGGCCCGATATCCAATCTGGTATCGGTATCAGTGTATCCCTATTATCTAACTAGAAAACGAACTGTGATGGAAACGGATCACAGATATTAAAACATGAGACAAGCTGTTAGAGGATAGACCGGTTTGACAATTCATTGTTACTAATTTGGCAACCAGTTGGTTACCAATACTTGTGTTAGCCATTACTGCTGGTGACAGGAGTTGGTACCTTGGACAGCTAAATTTCAATATATAATGTATATGGTATATAAACAAAGAATTGAATTGAATAGATCAACCCTATTGTCACCGATACCCGAACCACATATTTGAGTCAGTATCGACTCAATATCCGATCTGGTATTGGTATTGGTGCATCCCAAGTTTTGAGTAGTAGTAGAGTGAACAAGGTGCACCCAACTCCCAGTGCAATTTCATCAACTTTGATATCCATTCCTCATCAGGTACAATCTGTCCTCAGAAATAACCTGAAGCTGGCCCTGCTTAATGTTAGGTCTCTAACGAACATCATTTTTTAATTAACAATCGTATTACTACATTTAAACTTGATTTTTATCTTTTTAACAGAAACCTGGTTGGACAAGAGTGACTGTTGTTAAACTCTTATTAAATCAGGCCCTTCTAATTTTAACTTTACAGATGTGGTCAGAGGTGAAAGAAGACTAGGAGTTGCAGACTTATTTAATGATGCTTTCTTGTGCATTGGGATAGACACATTGATAATCAAGGACACACACTGATCTGATCACCAAGGGTGTTAATATTTCAAATGTTGTTGCAACTGATCTTGATCAATGCTGTGTTTCATTTGATTTGTCCTTTTTATACTCCTAAAGTCCACACAAGATGGTGCACTGTTCATGGAAGCTATCTCTGCATTGCCTACCCACGCCCTTCCCTCTGTGAAAAATTCAAATGTCATTGATGTCACTGCGTGTGCTGCTGTAGGGTTAAATCATCATCATCTGGTGAACAAAAAGCACTACGGAGAAATGCAGAATCTGTAGAAAAGGTTAATGCTGAACAGCTGAGCGCAGATGGCGAGAAACAAAACTTTAATTAGAAATTTTAATGTATTCATGCTGGGTTTTTTTATTCTTTTTTTACATTTTAATGCATTATGTAAAGAACTTTGAAACTATTTTTTTTATAAAAAAAAAATATATAAATAAACTTGTTTTACCTATTAATTCACAATACCTATAATATATTTGACACATTCTCCTATATGGCTTTCGATGGTATTCATTATCAGTTTCAAGTGGAATTTCTGCAGCATCTGCAACCTGGTTGAAGCTGAGAGTGTGAGTGATTCAGATCAATTCTGTCAGCTTCCGTCAAGGACTATTATTAAGCCGCCGGCCCTACTGTCATTTTCCTAACTACGTCTTGTTGTTACCGCACAGACTGTTGCACAGATTGTCCTCTCCCCCTCTCTACAGATATAGTCCCACAGCTCGTCTTCCTCCGGCAGGGTCAACACCTGTCCTTCCTTCAACCCATCTTTACCCCTCCAGGCCATCACTAAGTGTATGTCCCATTTTCTGTCAACTTTTGTCCACTCCTACCTGACGTCAGGCTGCAACCTATCATCTGTCACCTATCACTTACCCATTGCCGCAAGAAGTTAATGCCTCTCTAAAACTACAAATCCTATAACCTCTTACTAACACCTCAGTGGACATCACACCGGACCACAAACTGCACACTCTGCTACAGTCAGATTTTTTCTCCACTCCAAGCTGCCTTTCACTCCTCAGCGTTAACCCTCTTGGACTCATGCCGGTGTGTCCTTGACACCGAACTGCCAGTTTCTCATCTTGCAGACACGAGGAATCTCTGGATCTGCACTCGCACTCGCACTCGCTAACTAACTGACAGCTGCTGTCAGGTATAATGGAACGGACCCCTGTAACCATTACAAGCCATCTCCGCTGACATTTCCTATGCCAATACATCACTGGTTATCCTATTTCACAAATTCCCTATGCCGTTGCTATGCCAACAATCCTCAAAACGAACCTTCCCTCCTTTCCATTTCTTCCTGTTGACATGCAGGTATGGGCAGGCATCGCCAATTACACTGCTGATGTCACCTATCAACCCACCGTCTGACAGTTGCCCTTCATCTAGGGTTTCTACTCATTAGCTTATCCAGACCTGCAAACTCTAGAGCAGTGACAAAAGATGCAAAATCAGGTAGAACACGTTTATGATTTTAATACACAAATGAAGCCTTTTGGAGTGTTTTGAGATTAGAACACAAGAAGAAAACAACATCTTGTAAATGTTTGACGTCGCAGCTGGTAAATGTGGAGCTAATTTTAATTTATTTATGTATATTTACATTACCTTACATACTGCTGGGTAGCTTGTGCCACTGATACTTTGGATTTAATCCAATAAACAAACTATCAAAGCGTACACGGACCGCACAGCCCCCGGTTAGTTGGAGAGTCAACACTATATAGGCCGACATCACACATGAAGATTATGAGATAATAGTGTTATTCTGACCGTCTCTCAGAGTTTCAGCAGTCTGGTTGAATTTTGCATATTCTTGCCCTGCACCTAAAAATGTGACCAATGGTTACTTAAAAAAATGAAGGCAACAAAGTGACACGTAATTCAATAGATTTTACTACTACAAATTTGATTAAAAAGTACTGAACAAATTAATTACATTTAAACAATAATAATTAGTAAGTCCAAATTAATTTCCCAAGGAAAACTGATTTATATTTACAGAATATCTTGGTGAAATTGATTTATTAATTATCTGGGTGAAATTGATTTATATTAATTAATTATCTTGGTGAAATGAATTTGTATTTATTAATTATCTGGGTGAAATTGATTTAGATGTATTGAATATCAGGTTAAAATTGATTAATATTTAGTTAGTAGTTGGATTTTTTTTTTCATAACTGTAAATTTAGATTGTATGGACACAAAATGCTGCCCCCTATTTCTTTGGAGCATGTGGCTAGGTATTACACATTGCACCTTTAACGGGTAGATAATTGTAATCATAATAATCATCATGATAGTAATGCATTTCAAAATGTGTGGATTGTTGGAGGGGGACAGGCCTGCTTATACTGGTAGACTGAGTAGTAGAAAGTTCTCCATAGTCAGCAAGGGCAATAGGTGTGATCTGAAGTAAAACACAAAATAAAATACTTGGTAACACTTAATTTTACAGGTCCGCAAATTTCATGGTAATTAGGTGATAATTAGCAAGTAACCTATTTGAAATTTCTTTGGAATTACTGCCAAATTACCCCAATATTTACCTCAGAATGTATCGAAAATTACTTTATTATAAACATGATTTGATAATTATATGCTAAATTAGCATATTATCATTAAATTAGGGCCCTTAGGCTTGAGAAGCGGCTGTGCGCTTTTCTTTATCAGAGGTCGAAAAACCAAAACTAATAGAAGACTTCTGATCAGGCACAAATCTCACCATTGTGTGACTTATTGTCTACACAAATGTAACCTGGTAGCTAATGTAATGATTCAGGGAGTTTTCTAAAAAAAATTCAAAGAAATTATTTGCCAATTATCATATATTCATCAGTATCGACATGGAAATAAAGCATATAAATTAACTTAATTGCCAGCTATTTCTCATTGCTTATTGGGAAAAAGTGGAATATAATTATTAAATGATGTTTATAATAGATATAAAATAATAATGATAAAAGTCCAGAGTCAAGTCCCAAGTCAAGACAGCCATACAAAGTAATTTTTGATAAATTTGGAGGTAAATATTGGGGTAATTGGCTGTAATTCCAAAGAAATTTCAAATAGGTTACTTGCTAATTATCATTTAATTAACATGCAATTTGCGTTACCAAACACTTAACAGTAGGGCATCATCTGTGAATTATAGGGGGATACATTTTGTGGCAGACAGAAAATTCAGTCTAAAAGAATGTGTATCCAACAATAACTTTTGCTAGGAAAAAAGAAACTTCTCCATATGCACCAAGGGCATTATAGGCATGGACTGTAAACAGTCATGTAAATTGCATCCAGCTGAGAGTCCATGGTCATGCTGGTCTATTCAAAGAAAGAAAGAAAACATTCAAGGACTTAAAGTTTACAAAAATGGTTTTTATTCCTCATCTCACAGCTTTATGTTAAATAAAAACTAGAGAGTAGTCAAAAAAGTCCCACTTTTTTATAGTCACCATTTTTTTTTTCTGCTGTCTGCATCCATGGGCATGACACATCACAATGAAGTATTGTTGCTCTGTTCATTAATTTAAGCCAAATTCATTTTGGCAGCAATCTGCGTCCAGTCTAAAAGGTACAAAAGGTAAAAGGTAGGAGTTGCTATTGTTCACGTGTGTCCACTGGCCAGTGTGTATTCCCATTGGCATATACTACATGCTTGTTTGTCATCGGGTGGGTGTAGATAAACTGAGAAGAATTATCCTGTGTGTGTGCGTGTGCATGTGTGTGTGCGTGTGTGTGTGAGTCAATGTGATTTATGGGGTTAGACTGGTGCAATTAAAACAGGCCTGAATGTGGTATTGTTTTCTTTATTCTGCTGACATTGAAACACCACTCTTGGTGAGGATGAAGAAGACAGCAAATGAGAATCTTTTTTCTTTTTTCTTGTTTTTTAAAGACGCCTTTGACCCGGCTTGGTCTACAAATGTAAACAATTCAGCGAGATGGATCAGGCCTTAAGAGAATGTCACAACGAGAGACTTGATGCAGCCCTGAAAAAACAATGCATAGTGCATTAAGGGAAACGAATCATGGCATTTTCAGCTACGTGCAGTTGATCATGGGAAATCCCCGCGGCTATGGCCTTATTGAGCTCCGAGTAGAGATGGGGCTGCAGCTGTTAATACCCCCCCCTCCCCTCCTTTCCACTAAACATAAAGCACTACTTCTACCCTCTGGAATTTATTTTTCGCTTATTTTCTCTCTGATGGTATTTTTGTTTTTTGGCTCTGTGTTTTCAGGGCGTCCTTGGGGGAATGTGTATTCTGGGTCCCTGAAGTGATAATGATGGCTTGCTCGCTGGTTTCTTTGTTCTGCAGCACAATGCCACACTGTCAGACCGGGGCTAAGAGAACGGCTGGTGGAAATAGTCTTGTAGAGAGGGAAAGTTCAGGAATTAAGAAAGCTGAAACACAGTTCGCTTAACGGCATACTTGAGTGGATACCACTGTTGCTGTTGACGCGTTGAATATTGATATACCGAAACAGCTGCTGTAAAGGAACAGTTTATTGAAAGGAAAAAAAAAACATTAATATCGGGTAGAGGCTGATACAGATTATGTGACTTATATTTACTGAAATGTTGATTAAATATGTATCGGACACATTGAAATAACAGCTGCAGTTTACTTCATCTTACACCCCTTATTCTTCACAAGCTACTTGATCCAAATACTAAAAGGCCCCGGTTCAAAGCTATTATGTTTATGTGCTTAAATAATTGATATGAATGAAAACTTAACTGGGAGAATGCGACTCCTGAAATTGACGTGACCTGATCCACTAAAGAGAAGTTGATGTTGGATTTGTGTACTTCAATCACAGTAGAATATTACAACTTGTAACTTCAAGCCTTGGTAATATATAACATAATCATTATGACTTAACTTAAATAAAATTTGAAAAAAAGAACATTACTACATGAAAAAATAATTATGAATCTCACTGATCTCCAGTCAGTTACAGTAACAAATCCCACACAGATCTCAACACCTGTTACCTTGCCAGCTAACATCGGTGACGTATATTGTGCTAGTGACAGATGAGAGGTTTCACCTAAAACTAAATGATACTACGACAAACTGACTTTCTTGACTTGCAAAATGATCTCTTAAATTGATGATTCATGCCACAATTAAAAAAATTATTTGTCTCTTGCCGTTGACTATCATACACATTTCTTTTCCAAAATAAGATCCCAAGGGGGACACCGGAGAGGGAGGGACTTTACCTCTCTATTAGATTGAGATGTCAGTTTGAATTTAATTAATCGTTCAGCCCTGTTATCCCCGATTTGTGTGCCAGAGTCCAAGCGACACTGTGGAGATTTAAACTTTCTTGGCCGGCTTTCAACCCCTCAGATGGCCTGCCTTTGCACAAGTGACACAATCACCTGCTAATGCATCACGGTAGAAGCCACAGAGAAAGAGTCAATAGACGGCTGAGAAAGCTGGAGTGCTTGCACTTGATGAGCAAAGGACAGCTCAGAGCTCATCTTGAGTTCCATCACTGATACTTTTGGCATGACGTTAGAGCCATGGCGTTTGGCTCGGTTCATCCTACAGCCACCATTTCCCGCAAATGACTAGAGAGCTAACTCGACAAATTATTTCCCGAAATTGGACGCTGCAGTCCAGCACAACTAATTATATTTGGCAGTAACATAAAGTAGAAGCGTTTATAAAATGCTTGGCAAAACTTTTCCTATACTGTAAATACAAATAACTGACAGTAAATTAAAGCCACCTGCTAAATTGTTGGTGACATGTATTTTTTCGGAGGGCACCCAAAAACATTTTCTGGTAATTAATGTCTCTCTCATGCACTGGTGTGAAGAAAAAAATTGTCTTTTTCTATTTTCAAGATTCAAGATGTTTATCGTCAGACTGGTTATACAAGTACCATCGAGTGAAATGCTTTTTGCTGGGAAGCTCCATTAAAAAAAAGTAAGTTATATACAATAAATAAAAGGAAATACTAAAGGCAAGACAAGGCATATTAAGAACACATATATATATATATATATATATATATATATATATATATATATATATATATATATATAAATAAAAAGAGGCAGTGAGATAAATATAGAAGCATATACTGTGTGTATATATATGTATATATATACACACAGTATATGGGAGCAGTGAGGTTGGACACTATAAAAATATTGCATAAGCATTTTTTTTATATATATATATATATATTGCACATATTGCATTGATTGAAGTATTGCACTTGGTTATTGCTATTTTATTTGTTCTATTTATTTTTTATTTGTTTTAAGAAAAGTTCAGGATTTATTAACGGAAAAAAAACTACAGACAGAGAAGATAAGAGAGCTGTTTTGGCCTCTCTTCAGTCCTATAAAAATGAAGTCACCAGGCTGCATCGGCATGCCAATCCTGCATTTTAACGGGTGGCAGACAAATTGTTTAGATTAGAATCTATAAATGGGTTTGGTAATTTATGGCCTCAAACCTGTCTGTTTTTTGACATTTTTGCTGTCTGTTTTTCTCCCTCTAGCACCATTGCCAGTTATTTTGACAGAAAGTGAAGGTTCGCAAGTACACCCGGTCGTTCATAGTAATCTATCATACATGGTGCAATAATTTTTTATAATTTATAACTTCCAAATGATCTCATAGATAACAGTGTTTCAGCCCCTGTATTTGCAGTGTCATCACACTTGGCAGCTGGTGCTTAATGTTATTAGTACTGCTGGTCCTCCAACTCTCCTGACGATTAGTCATCACTTTTCACTGGCTGTCAAACATCTGTTATTTAAAAAGGACACAGTTTCATATATTCAGTTGAGCTGTCAGATGCTCAGAAACTAATTGTTGGGTGTGTTGAGTGGTGTTTTGTCAGCATGTAATGAGTGTGTTAAGGTAAAAAATAAAAAAGAATATCCATTCCTTAGTACATAGATTGTTTTTCAGTATTTGCCCTTTAAATGTGAACACACATTTTTATATCTGCTATTAATTTAACTACAACAAATAAACTCTATGCAGTGCATTTTTAGTCAGGTTTCCCTGGATAAATTAAGGTTAAAACAGTTAAAAAAAAAAGAAAAGAAAAGAAAATGGCCAGCAGGTACGCAGGATATAATGAGACAAAGCTGCTTACACTGTACACTACATGTGTGTTTGTTTTTGTGTAGAGATAGAGAAATATCAGCCAGTGCATTCCCAGAAAAAAATCTACAGAATAAACAATGCCAGAAGGAGAAAGCACACACACACACACACACACACACACACACAAACACATTTTTGCAGTTTGGTACGAGTACTCTTGAGGAGAGCATAAGTTTAAGCTTTGTTCCTAACAAAAGGCTTCAGAGACAAACAGATGTTCTCCAACTAAAGAAAATCTAAATGTTCCGACGTAAAGTGTTTCTGTCAGTGAAGTCAAACATTTTCCACGTAGCATAGTGTCCAGTGGGGACACCTGTTGTCTTTGTTTGAGCTAGTTAACTATTTGATCTACATGCAACAGCGTTTTGTAGCAACTAGGGGTGTCACGATTCTCCAAATCCACGATTCAATTTGATTTTCGATTTAAACTTTTATTTTTTCAGCACCGACTGCTATGCCATTGCTAGACTATGGAGTCTTGATGCGTAAAGATCAACAGATCATTGGTTTTATGCCCTGACAACTGTCATTTACTCTTTCAAAGTCTTTAAAAAGAGAGGCTACATGATATCAAGCATATTTATTTCTGTACCACACTTAGGCCATAATATGGTCAAATCTGAATCATTAATTTAATATATAATGACAATAATGGGAACAAACATTTAAAACAACAAAAATGAAGATCCGCGAGATGGCAGAAGGTTGCTTTTATGACAAAAGAAGCTTGAATTTCTCAGAGTTTCCGAGGTGTACCTAAATGCACCATGAAGTCCCCATCGGCGACCACATGCTTTACTGTACAAAGCGAATCGAAATCTGGACACCCTTATAGTAGCAACAGTATCGTTACCCTGCACGACAACTGGATTCTCGTGATATCATGAGATCATGCATATTAAATAAGAATCCATCTTGCCAGACAACGGACCAATCAGCGACCTTTGAGGAGCTACTGGCAGCTATGGGCGTGGTTTAGGTGCCTGTAATGAATCACTGAAGGCTTTTCTCGATGGAAAAGATGTTTCCGCTCTTCTCCCGACCGGCTTCGGCAAGACTTTGATTGACAGATGGGTCATCCAACCACCTGCCAAGTATTTTTTTGAAAGTGCCTGCCCTTTTCCAAACAGTTTCTATGAACGGCCTCTCAGATGGTTCTTTGTAACAAACCATCTGGTGGGTCAGGTTAACAGTATCGCCCCCACACTGAGAATTTATATGGAGCAACCCTGAACAAGGATGTATCACAAACAACATATGCTGTGTTGAAAAATGTATTTAAAAATGAACAAACTACATAAAATACCTTCTGTCAGGACTTTAATTTTGCTCTCTTTTCACGCATTACTAGGATCAAGTTGTGATGTGGATGCACATTTTCATTTACTATATGCCTGCGTGTTTATACTCTGGCAGTTTGGTAAGAGCAGCAACAGTCACTGTGAGATTCAACCGAGATTGTGACCACTGCAGTGCCCTTTAAAAAGGGAAAGATATTGTATAGCTATTGTAAGCTTCTAAGATATTACTGGGGCGTATATAGAAAAAGAACACACCATGGTCCCTACTATAGTGCGCTGACAATGATAAAGATGCCGCAGGTGAATGCAATTGTTACTGGAAAAGCTGTACAACGCAATGCAATCCGATGCAATACCTTGGCAACAATGCTACCTTTTGTAAAGCTTTTTGAAGTTTCTTTTTCCCCCTAAGACTGTCAGAGAGGTGTTGACTCACACTGGTCACTTTTGAGCCTGCTGTTTTGTGCGGTGTTGTATCTTATTGTACTGTGCGTTGTATTAGGGCAGCAAATAACGGTTATTTTCATTTCCATTTTGTGCAACAGTCCAAAACCCCAATTGATTTACAATGATATAAGAGAGAAAAACAGCAAAACCTTACCTTTGAGACATTATTATGTTTTGCCTTTTTTACTTGTGACTTTTATTATCAAAACTGTTGTCCATCATCAGAGATCTTTATGCTAGCAACATTGCTCCAGGGATGTCAAAGTCAGTCTGTCGATCGGTCGGTCCACCACTTCGTTCCAGACTAAAACATCTCAACAACTATTGCCATGAAATTTGAATGACGCCGTGTGTAACAAGCGTCCCAAACTGCTGATCAAAGGTGGCGGATCTCTGCTCTGAATTGTTACAGACCAATTTAACCTCTGCCTAAAGGCCTCCACTTTTGCAATCATTCTAGTATAGTGACAACCACGGCCTCTTGCTTTTTAATCCCACTCTTTTCCTGGCAACACAAATCGTTAGTGTGTCTCTCAACGTGAAGCCGTGGAAGAAAGGGGCTCTATATTTAATACGCCGTAAAAAGGGATCAGACGATCGGTGTCGGAGGACGGGAGGCCCCCGCACTGTCAAGCCTTATTCTCACTTCATCTCAGCCCAGCGATTTATCAAATTACAGCCTGTTTCTATAAGAGCTGGCAGAAGAGATTACCACTACATGAGGAGAAGAAGAAGAGCCCGATGCCTTAGCCTCAAATCAATGAAGCATCCTCTCCTCGCACCTATCCAACCCCCTGTCTTACTCCGAGGCATCCATTTCTTAAAGAGAGCTCAATAGAAAAATCTTGAGAGTGTATGTACGTGACATGCCTGTGTGTGTATAGGAGCACGTCTGCAAATACGAGTGGAAGTGTTTTCTTGTGATTGTGCTTTGGTGAGGTGAGATGTAATATGGGAGAAGCTCTGGCAGCTCCATTATCTGGGTGGTGTCAGCCTGTCTGCCTGTGCACGCTTTGCTTTCTTTTGGGCCCACTCTCCTATTCAAACATTTATTTGCTGCCCTGACATAACCTGTCAGACCCCCTTCTGCCTCTCTGTCAGCCAGGCTGGGCTTACTGTACTGCTAACGCTGCAGCCTCAAGGCTGCACTGTTATGTGACCCCTTTTTCTAATAGAACTTTTCAACATTTCCAAAACTAAAAGTTTCCGCCACCCCCACCCAGCATGTAACACTTCCATTACTTATTCCTTGTTGCGCCTGGTGGCATATAGAGCTAAGACTAAGAATCTCCACTCATCTCTGTTGTTTGCGTTCTTCTCAATGCTGTTCCAGCTGTATCCTCTCGTCTTCATTTCACCTTCGATGGTTCGTCTCAAGGTTGTTTCGGGCTTCCCTCTTTTGCGTTTTCCCCTCTGGTGTCCAACGCAATGCCACTTTTGTCATGTCATCATAATGGTTTCCTTAATACATGTCCAAGCCATCTCCATCTTCTTCTTTTCAATATTGTTTCAATGTCCAAGCACCCTGTCGTTTTGTATTGTATTGTGAAAGCTGGAAAGCTTGCCTATGTCTCTTTCAGTCATTCTCCAGCACTCAGCACCATATAGAAGTACAGATAGTACACTATCTACTATCACTAACACTAGCTGCGGTTTGAATGCAGCATGTGCTGGCTTTCTGCCCGAGGGCTACCTGACTTCCACGGTGACTCAGCATTTGATGAAGTCAGTAATTGAGGGCAAAGTGTAAATAGATTACCGATTCAATTAACCCCATTACAAAGAGCGGTTCAGATCACAGCCAGACGTTTGGCCTTTTCCCAGCGAAAGCTCCACACAAACCTCGCGGACAGCCTCGGATTACAGATGGATGACCAAAACAGGAGCCTTCCGTCCGCAGCCGAACGGGGGGGAGAGAAACACTTTCTGGAGCGCGTGGCAGCTCAATTAAAAGTGTTAAATGTGGAAATAATTCTAGGTGCCATTTTGCCGACCGCTTGGGAGGAAGCAGCAGCAGAGAAAATGTCATTTTACTTATGCAGCAAATGAGAGCTTGATTAAGTGACTCTGGAGGCCGAAACAACCTGCCGCAGAGCTTGCAGAATGAATCAGAAGCCTATAAGAGTTGCCAGTTGTGTCTGTTAGATAAAGCACTTTTTCAACTGGGCAACATTTAGCAACTTTCACTTGAAAGCTAGTGTTATTGATGGCCAGTATAGGTCTGGATACTAATGCCAGGAAAGGTCTTACAGGCAATAACTGTACTGCCACCTAGGGATGTCACAAGAACCAATACTTTGGGTGCCAAGTCGATGCTAAGCCTGCCGTGGTAGTCGGTGTCATTGGTGTTACACGGTGTTTGGGCATACACCGATTACATTACTAACCCACCGTCGTTTTGCTTTGTTTAGAGAAGTAAAACCCATTTAGTTAATTTTCAGGAACATTGACCTGATAATGATACATTGCAAACAACAAATTTGTGTTGAAATCGGCAGGACGACAGCTAGTTAATGTTAGCTGTTAACTCCGTGCAGGAATGTGCTGCTTACTGGCTGCTAACAGCTAAGGTTAACTAGCTCTCGTCTTGCCAATTTCTAGAAGGTAAGCCTCAATTTGCGAAGACTTGCAAAAAGCTCTTGTGAGACTCGCCGCCCGATGACCTATCCCAACCTTACCCATTCAAGGTCAATGTCTAACCTTAACTATTCAAGGTCAATGCCTAACCATCTTGCGAGAGTTTTGCAATTTGCGTGTTACCTTCTAGCCACTCTGGCCGAATCCGTGACTTGCTCTACATTATGATGCATTCAAGCTCTATTCAGTAAAAATATAGTATATTTATTTATATTTATTATAGTATTGGGCGAAGCTAAATTCTATCATTATCATGATGTGTTCAAATCTTGTAAAAATGTAGTTTTTGGCAAGAAACTTCTATAAATAAGTTAAAATAAATTAAATAATAAAAGTTGTTTGAAGGAGATGTTTTCACAGCAACATAAAATAGATAATAGAGAGGGAATTATGATCTGTTTAATTTACAAACAAAAAAACAGTATGCAAACAGTAATAAAGTATGTAGAAGTACATGGTATTTATTGTTTTACTTTCGTTTTTTAACGTGGTATCGAGTTGGTATTGAGAATCTAAAGTGCTTCAGCATAAAAGCATACTGTGCCACATGTTGTAGTCTTTGTTGAACTGCATATCTGAATGTATAATGTATACGCTACATGCCTACCCTTTTATTTCCAGCCTTGCTACATTAAAGTGCACACTACTACTGCAGTACTCCTGAACATCAATCATGTGCTACAGAATCGTCCAATGTGAATGGAATTCCTAAGGATATCGAATAATAGGGAATAAGAGAGCACATTTATTGTCGATGATTAAAAACAAATCTCCCATCTCCGGCAATTCGAGTGAGGTTCTTGTTTCTTCACTCCGTCTAAAAATGCCTAAGATTTATCGTAACGGCTGTGTTCTTAAATCAAAGGATTTCCATCGGTGAGCTCCCGGATTCGGAGAATAATCTCTCTCCCACTGCCCTCCCACTTTTTTTTCATTCATTTCCCGCTACTTCCCTCTCCGTCTCTCTCCTGGCTCCGAAAGAAATCTGCTTTAAACCATCTGTCTCCCAGCGCAACACATGCCTCCTCTAGTCACAAGAGAGAAAGGAAGAGAGCATGTGGGGACACAATAGACCCATAACGGGAGCAAATTGTCTCCCTTCTTCCTCTCCTTCTCCTCCTCCCTTCATCCATCCAGATGCCGGAGCTCCACAAGTCGGGTACCGTCAGTGCAAGTGGGATAAAGACAACCAGCTGGTGGCTACTGAGAAGACATAATTGAAGTGGTACATGAGGAAATTACATGGTATGGCACCAGTAAGAAACATAAGTGCTGGTAATGTAAACTAAAATTCATTACTGTGAAATGCAAAATGTGGTACTTAAAAGTTGGGTCCAGAAGTACTTTTCACTTTTACAACCCCACTTCTTTGGTACCGTTTGTGTGTACAGTATGTGAGTATGTGTGTGAGGCGGGGGCTCGTTTCTTATTTCAGCAGTGTCTGCTCTCTCACCACGGCTCCTCTGCTCGGCTGGTGGAATTCAAAGCCCTAGACGAGCTGGTCGGAGATCGCAGCAGGACGTTTCGGAGGCTGTGATGGAGGAGGATGCCAGACCACGGGGCCTGCATGCATGAATACAGACTCCGCAGATAGACGGGGCGAGCATGTGTGTTTATTTCCACTTTCTGATTGTTCTACGGTAGGGGGTCCTCCTGCTTTCCATATAAAAACTGCAATACTCTGGTGGCTCCAATCACCCCGCTGAGTGTCTGGGAACATCTCAGAAGAGGTCACTTTTTACAGCTCTTCTTTATACAATTGATAAAAGAAAAATATGTATGAATGAGTGATATTGTCTCGGTCGGGTGCCTTGTGTGTGTGTTGCAGTATATTATACACAAATAATTCGGAACCGTTTTCAACCTCATTATCATACAACTAAACAGCAGGACTGTGACAGTTGTCCTGGATTGACACGACACACACACAGTGGGTAAGTGTGGTGTTTGTAGGGGAGTGTTTTCTCACACACCTTGTGTCAAAGTGCAAGGACAACAGCAGTCTTCTGTTAGAGATGCACCGATCGATCTGGAATCGGTTGATTTTCAGCTTGATCAGCCATGACTGGTGACCGTCCGATGAGTCTCAGATATAGCACAACTCTGTGCCAGTCAAATTTACACGCATGCGCCATACGATGGTTAATGTCGCGCGCACAGCGGTAGAGACGGTAACCGACTACTGTCACAGCCACACACACACACACAGTGTTGCCAACTTGGTGACTCTCTCGCTAGAGTGACCTTTCAGACCTTAGCAAATTTATTTTTAAAAAGTAACATATTTAGCTTCTTATTCAGACCATCAGGGAAAAAGCGAGAAATATATTCATATATATTATATTGTAATTTATTCCCATGCATGCTGCTTATAATCGTAGTGACCAGTGCGCAGTCAGTGTGTATGGGAAAGGCATGAGGACACAGCTCGCCGCAGGAGTGGGAGTTAAAATAATATTATACACACCCCTTTACATTCCTGTAAACAGATCCTGATTCACAAACAGTTTTGTATAAATAAATAGATATATAGTTTTAGATAGATAAACAGTTAAACATCTCTATAATAGGCCTGCATACAAAAAATATTTTCTCTGATTCTTCTCTGATGTGTAAATAGTACTAATTACATATCGTGTTCATAATTTATGAACATACAATTTAATTTTCCATTAAACAAAAGTTACAAAAATGTTTGTGTATACTGTCAATTATAGTTCTTAGAAAGAAAGAAAGTCAGGATCGACAGGTCACACTTTTAAAAAAAAAAAACATTAATTGGAATCGGAAAAAGAAAATCGGTGCATCTCTATAGTCCTCTGTGTTTGTCCTAGAGTTATGTATGACTCAGAGGATACAAGTCTGCTACAGAATAGCAATCATCCTGCAGTATTGTGAAACACTGAAAACAGACCAAAAGGTGAGAGTCAGTCAGGGCTGAATCACTCCCTGAATCACCCAGTCTGAAATGTAAGGCCATTATGCAAACAGTGATCATATGATCACATGATCATATGATCACAAGTGATGATATGATCACATGTGATCATATCATATCTCTCTAACCAAAGCCATAAAGAAACATGTTAAATGGAGTTCATGTCAATAATGTGGAGGACTTATAAGCAACAGGCCACAGGAGGAATAAAAATAATTTCATATGGTCACATTAAGGCTATTTATTTCACCTTGTTGAAGATATTCAGCAACAAAACTGATACTGTGAAACAGTACGGTTCGGTACTCGGTATCGGCGAATACTTTAAGTTCAGGTATCGGAATCGGGAAGGAAAAAATGGTATCGGAACATCTCTACTTACTAGTTACACCTGTGCTTTTCCTGGTATTAGAAGTCATATATGTAAAATAAAAAAGGCCTTGTGTTTTAATGTCTGTGCTCCGTTTCCATCGCAGTTCCTGTAGATTTGTAGTTAGATATTTCGATGACTCAGTTTGTAAAAGTTCACAGCCATGCTGACATCCTGCGTTACTCTGTGTACCATGACACAACTAACAAACGAAAAAGGGCAGTGATTCGACTGACAAAATGCTAACCGACTCAGGTGCTTCACAACTGATGATTTGATTTTAATCAATATTTAGGGGACAGTCCTATTGTTTCGCCACATCTCCTCCAAGTTTCCCGTCTTTATCTTGCACTTGTGTTCTTATCTGACAGATAAATAAATGAATAATGGCTCCAGAGCTATTTTCAAAAAGCAATAAAAATACTTTCAGAGGAAGGTTGAGTGGAAGAATTCCATAAATACAGCTTATCATGGATAAATCAATCTACATGTGGCAGTTATTTGACTATCTTGATCTATAGAACACTTTGGAATGTAACCAAATAATTACATCAAACATTATTTGTGCAGGTAGATAAACAGCTGAAAATATTGTTTAAGCTTATAAAAAACTGTCTAGAATTGAGCACTAAACGAAGCACAAACAGCGCCATTAACATCACATAAAAATCTCAGGCATCATAAAGTCCTGCAGCTGACAGATCCAGCCCCAATTAATTTTATCGATGGCAACTTTGATTCATTTATGAGGTAATTAAGAAAGAAAACATAATTAGGATTCAGTCCTATTTGTCCTATTTTCCCATGTTCAGGCAAAAGAAATGCTTTTTTTCGACAGTCGAGGAAACATCCTGTTGGTGGCTACCCAGCAACACAACCGCTGCCAAAATGTCTCGTTTGACTTTGAAAACAAGGAAAAGCTGATGATGAAAATAGACAGTTTCATAGTGAGCGGACAGATAAATACACGGTTGTGCCAACTGGTAAGAAGCCCATGTGTTCACTATGCAGTGACGATGTTTCTGAGAAGTAATTATAGAACAACTAAAAGAAGAAGTAGACTTTCAGGAAAGCTGAAATTGATGATTTTACCAGTTAATTGTACTTTCGAGGAATATCATTTCCTAGAAGGTTGTTTAATTTTTCAAACAAATCACACAGTAGACTTGGACTAGAAAAACGTGATTGAAAAAAAACCTGGACTACAATAAAATAAACAATAATGAACTTAACTGTGTTGCAGAATTGACTTTTTCACAAGTGAAGTCATCTGAGCACAGTGATTTATTGACATTACTATGCTGAGAACTACAAGAGTTCACCAAACTCAACATAGCAACTGGTAAAAATGTCCCAGGTGCAACAGGAGAGTGAGAGAGATGTTGATCAAGCAGTGTGTGTACAGTACATACCTGACCACACACTCCTGAGAAACAATCTAATGAGGCTAAATAATAATTAAAAACACACATGTGTGGGTGTTCCACTGATGTGTGGGGATGTTAATCAGAGCAAAAATACTGTAGGATATGAGAATAATGAGAAAGCTATTTTGTGAAATTACAGCAAGTAAACATGGTGTTTAAAATGTGTCAGACATGGGTTAAAATTAAAATTGATTTGGAATCATACTTCTTCCATATCTAATTGTAGGAATACACAATGCACTGTAGGAGTTACAGAAAAACATCAGAAATGGTTCTGACTCGAAGCAGGAGGATGGCACGGACAATTAGATGCAAATAAAATCAAGAAAAGTGAGGAAATAAAAATTGCGTGGTATAGGCTGCTATGAATACACACGCATGGCACACAGTGTTACGGTAAGAGAGAAAATAACACAGCCATAAATTGTGCGTTTCCCAGCCGGAAACGAAAATACAACCGAGCAGCTTCGCCGCGTTCAACCCGACCGGAAAGCAGATGGAAAGTTTGTTTTTGAGCCGAAAACTGACAGAGAATCTTTATCAAATACGCAAATTGACTCCACAACCCCAAAAAGTGCCAAAACAAACTCTGTATTTCAATCTCTGTGTAACGTCCTGTATATGCAATACAAAAAGAGTATTTTCACTCTGAATGAGCTAATTGGAAGTTTTATGGTATAAATTAAGCCAAATGTAAATGTTTTATCTGTGATACTCCTCACAATGTTCAACATTTCAGAGAAGTTGGGAGTTACCAAGAGTATTTAGACTAAATCATTGTTCCCTATTAGGAAAATTACTCCCTTTTCCTGTTCCATTTTAAAGGCCAGCGTCAAAGCGCCAAAGCCACCAGACTTCATTGAAAAAAACAGTAATTTTACCTGCCTCGTAGAACATGGGGGTTGCTGGTCTACCGCTGCCTTGATGTGCAATTGTGTGACTTTGGTGAATCCAATCGAACCAAAGTCACACAATAACACTAACTAACTAACCAATCATTCTACAAGGTAAAATTAGTTTTGCTTTGGCGAGAGCATAGATAAAGGCTTCAGTTCTTCGTCAGAAACATAGACTGTAAAAGCTCTCCAACAGCAAGGTAAAGTGGTGAAAATATTCTAAATATAGCGTACCGTTAAACTGATATTGATGTTTTTAGGTGGGCCTTTCTTTTAGGTGTCTAAAACACGTTCTGCTGCTGCCCCAAGTACACAGCTTAGTACATTGCCTCCAGGCATCCACTGGAGGTAACTGATTATGGATAAGTACCTCATACAACCCCACTTCAAAATACCCGAAGTATACCTTTAAAGAGCTAGACAGTGACATTTTGTTCTCCACGTATATATTAATTGAATGTGCCATCAAAACTCCAGAAAGAGGTACCATGTGTATTGATATTGTGTAAAACACATAAGAGACTCATTGGTGAAAATATGTTATGGAAGGACGCAGCATACGGAAAAGGCACTACTGTAATGTCACATAGATTAGTTCACACCAATAGGGGAACACAAACAAAGTCAAAATTAAACTTACTTCAGTATAGGTGCAGGATGTGTGCCTGTGCTCCCTGGATGCCAGTATAAGATGATTATTCACCTCATGAAGTGATTCAGCACTTCTGAGCCCTCTGACACTGCAGCCATTAATACTGCAGACAAATGTGTGAGTATTTGCAGGAGGTTTGTTCCATATGAAGACCAAGCGTGTCTCCTCAGACAAAACCAGCCCTCCCACCCTCTCTGATGTCACAGATTGAGATTAGTGGACACGTGTAAAGGAATTCGAGGCACACATTTTACCTTGTAGGCATGTTAGCTTGACATTTTGATCCACAGTCAACAACTGTGGACGAACCTGGCTGTGCTGGTGTGAAATCAAGACCGGCAGTGGTCTTGATTTCACGAAGCCCACTGCATCCTTTGAAATGTGCATCAAATGTACATTCAGCTCGGCTCAATTACCGCACAGCCACGGTGAATTAGAAAAGGGGATCTTTTCCGCGTAGAAACGCCGCGAAGACTATGGAGAAGAGCAGTGATTCAAAACGGGGCATTTTTTCTGTGTTCTCAGCTGTTTGATCTCGATGTGTGAACCTTCTATTTCCAGCAAGAGAAGACGCCAGCGTTGCCCACTGACGAAGGCAGAGCGGTTACATGACTAAAGTCAGCATGATTTTTTGACATCCATCACAAAGACAAGCTGCTCCCACTTGTCATGTTTCATTATGAATACCAGAGGATTAAAGAACATACTGACACGTCATGTAGGCTAAGCCTGTTAACTTCCAGACTGTTTCAAAGACTTGTATATCCTGGATACAATTTGTCTAATTATGTGCCAAACAAGGTCTACAGCTACAGACTGTACTTCTGCTAGAAGAAAGTCCGAATTTGGCTTTTATCAGCCAGTGTAACGGATGCCGATTCAGTGGAAAACACATTTTTAGCTTGAATGAATTTGTCAGTTGTGTCCCTTTAATGTTCTGTTTGATCGTTTGGTATAGCACATTTTGAGTCACTATATCTTATTGAAAAATGTTGAACTTAACTCAACGTGATTGAGCCATGTCTACCACTCGGTTTAGGTATGTTATGCTAAAAAAATCCACTAGATGTCGCCGTGTCTTTAAATAGCATGCCTTTTCAGTCCACCTCCTTACAGGAAGTTAGCAACAACAAAAAAGTCACTCCAAACATGTGGACTCTGGTCTCATTTTCCAAAGGTGGGCATATTATTTTGACATGTCATAGTTTCACAGGTCTTACTGAACAGAATTATTTAACTTGAAACGGAAAAAAAGTCTAATATAGGGCAAATCATTTTCTAAAAACATGCTCTACCAAACGGTTCCGTTGTCCTTCATGGTAAAGCTAGTACAGCTAAGGATGTAATTAAAATGTACTATTTTCTACTAAATAAAATAACTTTTGATCATTTATTGTTGTTCATATATTACATTTAATGTTATTACATTTTATATATGCAGAAATAATTTAATAAGTATGATTTTTACTGCCTAAATTCATGCTCTACCAAACGGTTGAATTGTCCTGGATGGGTAAAAGTAGTGATTTTCAGATAATAACTTTACATTTTTTATGAAATACAAAAACTTATCAACATTCACTGTTGTTAACATTATTTGTTAATATCATATATTTAATGTTATTCAATTATATTTATATATACATATATGCAGAAATAATTCAATAAGTATGATTTTTTCCTGTCTAAAAACATGCTCTACCAAACAGATAATTTGTCCTGTACGGGTAAAAGTAGTGGTTTTCAGATAATAAATTTACAATTTTTATGAAATAAAAAACATTATCAACATTTACTGATGTTAATATCATTTGTTAATAATTCCATTTCCATATTCCATTATATATTTGATATATATATATCTATATATATATATATATCAGTTTCTGACATGTTTTCAAAGTAGCCTAATGTTAATAAGGTAAATATCTAGAATAAATACATGGAAATAATACTAGTACTGGTAATACTACTAATTTCATGGCAACAGATTGACATATGCTGGTATATTAACCTATTGCTGCATAATAACAGTACATGGTTTGTATTATTCTTTTACCTTGATGCATCATCTCAACTGTTTGATAGTAGCCTATATTAGAATAACTGTGGGGTCTGTTAAAAAAAAAAAAAAGATTGTTGATATAATTGCCCTATGGACATATAAAGGGATATACTAAAAGTTTCTTATGAGTCATTCCTGTTTAAGCCATTAGACATCGAACTCTATTTTAAGTCAGGAAGTTTTTCTACCAAGTCAATTAGCTGAATAAACTGAGCTTCAGCTTCAGGATTAGACATGAGCAGATGGGGAAAGTCAAAAATATTCATGAATGACTTTACATGTAATAACATCTGCCAAGTACATTCATGCGCTTCTGATCAACAAACCAAACTTAGAATTCCTGTTAACTTTTTTTTTACTTTTACAATATTGTTTTGGAAACGAAACTTAAAGTGTCAGCTCATGTTGCAGAGAAGCAAACGGTCCATTTTAAAACTTGTTTTATTGGTTTTCCTAATCAGAATGAATGTATGATAAGCGCATTTTAAAGGGCACAATCTGTGATTCAAATGTAAATACAGGCAGAGACAGAGAGAAGAGAGAGCAAATTAATGTGACGACTTCCTCCCCTGTTGCCAAATAAAGCTGAAACAATGGCGAATAAAGGAAATTATTCAGGAGCAATTTAACCACTATTCAGGCCCGAGGCGACTAATACAAACAACTTAGCCGACCAGAGAGCATTAGAGATGTAGACTCATGAATAAATGATCCTCAGATCTCCAATTTGACATCACAAAGACGCACACTGGGCCCACCATCAAAGGCCGCCCATCTCTGCCAGTGAATTGTCACTGCAAAGGTAATAACTTTCTATTTCTCTCTCCACCTCCCTCTCTCTCTCTCTGTCTCTGTCTCTGTCTCTCGTTTCATTTTTTTCATGCAACACAATGTAATTACATCTCTCTGCCACTGAATCCAGGGTGGCAACGTTTGATACTGACACACCAGAGCCCACAGGGTGTCAAGACATCAGACGATAGTGGGAGTTAAACCACCTGCTTGGTGCGCCCCCGCACGTCGCAGCTCTGTCGGCAAAACCCATCCCGCACGGTTTCAGACGTGTCATAATACTGACAATCAAAGTCCCCGTGTCTCGAGATGACACCGTCTTCCTCGTGATCTAAAAGCTGTCGCGGACAGCGCACCCATCAGCTCTTGTGACAAGTGCACTGATGCAGATACTGCCAGATGGAAGCCTGAGGTGTATGCGTGGGCTTTTAAATAAACTCTTGAGCATGTTTCCCTTTGTTTTACCAACGCCACTGAATCCTACAGCTTTGTTATTTCAATGATTGGCATGAATTAATGCGTGAAAGAGCATCAAAAGCTTGGCGGGAGCTTTTCATGACTTGAAACGATGTTTAAAAATCTCTTGGTGATCTATTGTAACTTTTATCATGTAAAGAAATGGAATCTGTAATCTAAGAGTAATCAAAAACCATACTCCAACATCAACAGGTTCATTTTTAAGGTAGTTTTATGGCATTTTAAACATTAAAGAGGACTCATTACGCTTATTTTCAGGTGCATACTTGTATTTTGGGTTTCTACTAGAGCATGTTGACATGCTTTAATGTTCAAAAAACACTTTACCTTTCTTATACCGGCTGTGCTGCAGCACCTCTTTTCACCCTCTGCCTGAAACACTCTGTTTGAGCCCTTCCGAAAAAGCCTAGCTCTGCTCTGATCGGTCACGATTGGCCCACGCTGTCAACCGAACCAAACTCCTCAGACTGTGCTCCAACTCCCCTCTAACTAGCTTTTTGTTTGAGGGCGTACCAAACTAGCCACTATGGAAGGTATTAAGCAAATGTATTACTTTGTGACATCACCATGTAACGGAAGAAAAGACGGGACTTCAAGCAAGGCGTTTCAGGCAGTTTAGGTGCGGTGTTTCTGTGGGGGAGAGTAACTCCCTTTGGCGTGGACTTTGGGCAAACACACAAACAAAAACTTTATAACCCACTAAAGTAAGGGGGGGAAAGCACAAAAGCATAATAGGTCCCCTTTAAACGCGTGACAAATGAAAAGTACTGGAGTGTTTTCACATTTAATTAAACACTCGAATGCAAAATGATCACATTTTCTGAAAAATCTGAGTTAAAATGTGCTTGTTATTATCAATTTAGACAACGTAGTTGTGTATCATGACATCTCGATGTATGATTTCATCACGATATGATTCCATTGAATCATATCGTGGGATTATTATTATATGGGATTATTGTGGTTTAGACCCATTCAACTGCTGTCTGCTCCACCATTGCATGTGACTGCTTTTCCACCTCCAGCGCAGGACAGTTATCTTCACTTCTACCCCCAAGCTCAGCATCCAACACAGGTCAAACAGCCTCGTGAAAGTTGTTTAACCTGTGTAAACCACCACAGGACCCACAAGTGGAAAACTGGTCACTATATCAAAAAGGGTCAGTAAGTCACGAGTAATTAACTGTGCTGCATGACCAGAGACCTGACAACAACATGATATACTGACCTGACTTGCAGCTATAGTCCACATTTTGTGTAAAAGGTTTGACACACAGGGGTCACTGGCTTCAGTGTAAAGTAAACCCACATAGATCAGCCTCTCTGTTGAGAAATGAATGTCGAACACAGGCCATGATTGTGAGCCGAATGCCTGCATTACCCACAAGTCATCATATACAGAGGAAAGATCATTTAGCGAGTGAATAAGCTGTCACGTCTGAGAGACAGATTAATCATTTACTGTGCAGGTAAAAGCATGTGTGTATAGTGTATGCGTGTGATTCAGACTGTTCTCTTATGTTCACGTTATGTGATGAGAAATTCATACAATGAGCGTCTGTCGAAACAGGATTAGCATGTATCTGCTTATCAAGATGGTGCAAAATAAGTTGTCAACGTCACTTCAAAGTCTTCCACTCTCCCTACAGCAAATAATTAGCATGAACTCAACTGATGGAGCTGCACACATACACCACAGGTGTGGTCTGACACTCGCTGCGTTTGCCCCACGGAGCTGTACCACCAACCTCAAAGCGGCAGAAAGAAATGAATCAGGGACAGATGCTGCTGCGGTAAACACACTACTGCTGAATTAGTATTATCTAAATAGAATCGCCTTTCTCTCCTTGGCCTGGATAAGGCGAGTTTAGCACCATGGCACAATTAACATAGTGGCCCTGCAGCAGCTGATGAATGTGGGAGAGAGTAAGAGACGGAGATAAAGCATGAGAGAGAGGCAGAGCAGTAATAAACCTACAAATCAACTTTATGCGTTCATGCCTCCTGGTTAGTAGCACACACACACACACAACAAGTTCAGATGCATAATGCTTAAATATGAATAAAATATATCCCCGGCTTTCTTTGAGCAGAACAGCTCATTTCAGTCAGCCAACTTACACAGAACAGATGTATTATGTGAAAACGCAGTGTAATAAACACAAGCTGAGGCTCTGCCACCATCATCATCACCACCCACAAGCATACAACAGGACAATACGTTCTTCCATAAACCAACACAAGCTTCCATCCAGTATTTGGAGACCAACCACTATGTGTGCCAGGTCACCTGCTAAGCACCTCAGACCACAAAGAGAGCACGCTATCCAGCGACCTGACATGGATAAATCTAAACCAAGCAATGCACCTGCACTGCAGCTGCAGCAGGCTTGAAGACCCAGCAGCTATGCAGCAGATCATTACTAACAGCATATCACAAAAAAAAAAAATGGAGCAGACAAGCTCTTACAATAAGCAGCACAAAAAAGGCAGTTCAGCAGTTTGTATCTCAATGTGACAAACAAGTGGTCAAAATAGACCTATTGTTTTGAGTTAAAACATTAAAAGCAAGTGCACAAAAACACACAACCAGGAATATGTCATAAAAAAAAAAAAAAATTCAACAACACAGCACTCAACAGATTGAAAGCACACATAACAACACACCTGCCAAAAACAAAAAAACAGAAGAAAAATCAGGTCAACCACCACATGAATTGGATTCCTACATGGCTACACACATAGGTAGGCCGAGATGATTGACAGCAGCATAAGAGCAGACATTAGCAGCCAGCAAGATGTCACCAAACAAGCACAGATTGGAGCAATATCAGCCAGCACTGCACACGCAGCAAACACACAAACAACAACTGAACAGAGCCAAAGACATCATCTCAGATGTTAGTAGAAGCAGCAAGGACTTACCTTTGGTGAAGGTAGCTGTCATTAGCTTCGAGTCCAGGACCAGGAAACCTCACTTGAGGGTTGAAATGACGCCACAGGGCCTAGATGTTACTAACTTGTTCCCTTGTGTGCCAAATTTGTACTATAATGAAGGCCTTTTTCCTTCTATCTGAAAGAAGCAGGTATCTGTTCCATCCAACTTTTTGTCTCCCCACTTTCAGGTGTTATGGTATGTTATGCTCCCCCTCCTTCTGAGGCCTGAGGGCTGTACTACGAAGCAGGATTTGGCGTTATCGAGGTAACTTCAGGGTTAACTCTGGGTTTTCCGTACTACGAAGCTGGTTCACTCCTTACCGGGGTAGATCTCCATGATAACTTATGCTGAACAGCTAACCTGCTCCGGAGAATGTTATGTTCCAGATAAGAGATCAACTCCTATGAAAGCACCTCCTACTGACCAATCAGAGCTCGGTGCGGTGATTGTATGATGATATTATACACATATGAAGAAGTTTAAGTCATAATCCAGACTAAAAACAACACAGTTTAAACTGACAGATGCAGGAAGAACAGCTGACTTTATGCTGGGGGTGTTTACCTCTTTGAATTATGTTTTTATATTTATTTATTTTTTACCTGCTCTTGAGTCCGATTCACACCGCCACAGAGGGGGGACGCAGGTGAGAGGATGTTTAAATAGTCATAGACGCCCCTTTGAATATTCAGTGTTGAAATAGGTGTAATCCACTCATCTATTACATTCTTTAAAGCTATTTATGTTTAGACAACTGTGTCTAACTTTTGAGTGTTTCGTTAAATTAATAAATCTGTTAATTTACGCATTCACACATCAGGAGTTTTTCCTTTTTCCAGCTGTTCTTCCTGCATTTAGCATCTTCAACTGCGTTACTTTTAGCCTGGATTATGTGTTTAATTTCTTCGTATTTGTCTAATATAGTTTACTCTTTGTTAAATGTGCCGCTCTGCCTGTCCGTCAGTAGTCTTGTTCATGTCTGTGATTGGTCAGACGCTGCAAACACCTCCTCGTTCATGTGAACGCGCTCATAACGAGATTGGAAAACCCTGGGTTGATTTACCGAGTTGATAACCAGCTTCGTAGTACAGTTTAGCGAGATTTCGTTTGTTAGGGTTAGTGAAGCCAGATAACAAGAAGATACCCTGGGTATGTTGAACTCGCTTCTTAGTACAGGCCTCTGATCCTGTCTCATGCCTAATCTTGGGGTGCGTCCCAAAGCTCTTAATTTTCGTTTCCTCGCTCCTCGATCCTCGCTTGAACCGGAAGTAGTTCTGGTGCGCCATTTTGAAGACCGTCCCAAAGCCCTTATTTGTGCATCGAGGAGCGAGGATCGAGGATCGAGGAGGCGTGCCGGAGGAGCTATGAGCGAGGATACACCAGTGTATCCTGCACGGAAGTCTTTTACCGACCGACACGCCCCCTTATTGGATATCAGTTACTGATTGGACGCTGCTGCCGATCAGACTGATCTGATAACTTTACCTCTCAACATCACTGAGTTTCATACCGGAGTGAAAACAGATCACAGAGTAACGTTTTATAGTTTAGTTGTCTTCTGATTCACCATCTAGTTCAAATCTGTGTTAATTGAAGCTATGAGCAGCAGCAGAAGGACCTGCAGTATCTCTCCTTCACACACCGTCAGTGAAGCAGCCTGACACTGAGAGGGGTTTATAACACCTGACAAACTGACTTAAAATAACTTTCTGCATTTTTTAGAATGATTTTTCTTTTTATGATCTGTTATTTCCCCCGTTAACTTTTATTAATGATACTATTAAAGTCAGAGAGAGAAGGAGAGTCTGTCTGTCAGCAACAAACACCTTTTACATCATTTATCCTCATTTCCATTCAGTCACATGAGGCTGATAATTCCTGAATGTCGGGTTTGATATGAGTTACATCATTTACATTTTCCCTTTAGCCTAATAAATAATGTCCAGTGTTCAAAAAACACCGTAGTCATATTCTGGGTTATGAAATAATTAACTCACAATCAGAATATCAATAACTACAGACGCTAATAATGAATAAATAATATAAAGTTATTGTGCCAGTAGAGATGGTTCCTGAGCCTCTAAGCAGTCCACAGTAGAAATACAGGCTGCAGCTTGCACTTGTCTTTATTAGTATTAGTACAGTTCAGACACAAACAGCTGTTAAAGTTGACTGACAGCTGATCCAGATGTGATCAGCTGCTGCTGTCATCAGAGACGGACGTCGCTTCACGTGACGCTTCAGAGGAAACGACCGTCTCATGTCTCTTAAATCGTATTTCCTCGTTTCCTCTCTCCTCGCATGGTTTCCTTGCGTCTCTCCATGCTTCCCTGGTGGGAGGGACTAAGACGCAAGGATGAGACGCAAGTGAGGGAAACAGGGATGCAATTAAGAGCTTTGGGATGCAGCCAGTGTCTGTGTTTCTTCTCTCCAGGTGTGGCTGCTCTCTTGATTGGGAATCAATAAAGAGGGGGATGGGATTTGGGATCACTCTCTCTTCCACTCTGGCCTGGCAGCAGCAGTAGCAGCAGAATAGTGACCACATGTAGTTTTGTTTCATTCTTTATCCTTTCTGGTGAGTCCGGTGGTCTAGTTTGTCAGGGTTTAGTTTGGGGTTATGTTGCTCAGGGGTAGAAGGAAGCACCCGGTTCTGCCGGCTCTGTAAGAGCTGGGCTGAGGTGGCTTCCCCTCTTTTGTTCCTTTTTGCCGGCTCACCAGTTAAGTTAGTTTTGGGGAAAACTTTAGGGGTTAGTTTGTTTTTTTACTTAACTTTGCTCTTTGGTTAATTATTGGTCAACTATTTATGTGTTGCACTTAAATAAAAACTTGTATTTTTTTGAAAACTCTTGATTCGTGTGATTATGTTCGACCTTATCAACAAGCTTTTCTCGGGGACGTAACATGGTATGGTGACAGCGGCGCAGCCAGATGCCAAACATGCTTTTGGGTCAATCACCGGCGATCGCCGCGAAATGCACGCCGGTTAGATTTATGTCCGACTCAATCCCGACTTGCTCTGACGTCGTGCACACGTGAGCAACGATAACCTCACAAGATCGAGGCGGCAGCAGTTTTTAGAGCCAGGCGCTGCAGTTGTTCTCCACCGACTGCAAGACCCAGGGCATGATGGGATACGCCTGGCTGTCGCCTGATCAAAGAGCTGATTGGCTCCTCGTTTTGACAGCAAATACCACGTGTTGTGAAAAGTTTGAACTTAACGATTAATATTTAACGCTAGATTTTTGGCTATTAGTCTCACGTTGTGAAATGAAGGTTTCATCTGTTAACAAACACATCTGGTGTAACAAGCCGTCACTTTCCCTGTGACGCAGTTCATCTCGAACGACCCTAATGCCACAAACAGGAAGGCACTTGTAATTGGCTGTTGCTTCCATCAGAATGGGCAAACACTTTCGGTCTCAGTTTTCTGTAAGCATTTACTTTTTCATAAGAAATCAGTACTTAATATATATTTTTCAGACAGTGTCTGATTTTTGAGTCTGTGGCAGTTATGTAAAAAAACTCCCTTAAATAAATCTGTCAACTAAACTGTCTGAATGTAAATTTAAATATGAGATTCAGAAAGGCGACAAAATGAAAGAAAAAACTGTGATAAATGAAAGCAGAAAAAATGGATGTGAATCACACGCTATGGCCTTCACAGTAACCAGATTTCAACACCTACATTATGAGACAGCGCTCTCTGTCATCGTCATCAAAACACCAAATGAGGGATTTTCTTTTTTTTCTTGCTAGAGTTCCAGGGACTTGAAGCTGTCTCAGCACCTTATGAAGACACCTTATGTTAGTTTTCTTTTAATTTGTCACCCATCTATTCATAATCTGTCATATTCAAATTGTTGAAAAAAAAAAAAAAGACGCTCCAACTAACTGAAATGAAATCTTGTATGCACTCTCAATTTAAAACAAACGATAGTTTTCGAGGAATGAACTGTGATTGAGGATCCCTCAAAGATTCAAATGAATCCTAAATCCTGTAGTTGTTGTAGTCTCACCTTATGTTTGACAGATATATTCTGCAGGAAAACAGTGTCAGCGAAAAACTTGAGGGGGAAACAAATATCAAGAGGATACGGTGAGAGTGGCAGGTGTGAGAGAAGGAAAAGGGAGTGAGGAAAAAATAGCAAGACAGGCAGTCTTTGTTTAAGGGCTGTAGGCGAGATGAATGCAGCATGTGTATAAAGTGTGAAGCAAGCGGGGAATCAAGGAGAGGAGAGAGACAGAGAGGTGAAGAAGGAGTAAAGTGGGGGGGGGGGTAATAGTCTAGGATTAAATGGATACAGAAAGCTGTCTGCTGTGCTGTGTACAAGACAGGACCATATCTCCAAAACAAATGGACAGGCTGCAGATGAAACATTGATGCTGAAGAAGAAATATTTCAAACATCTGTGTGAGCTTCAAGGAACTTCACCGTAGCAAACCCTGCACCTTGTCATATGTTTTCCTTATTTCTGCTGCGTCTGAAAGACCAGCTCTGTCTCCTTTACCTTCATCCTAAACTCAGTCAGACACACAGGCCCAAACTCTCTGTGTGCAAGCATGAGTGTGTATATTTCTCTCTCACACACACACACTGCTCTTCAGATCTGAAATGAGGCGGAAAAGTAACTGCGAAGCCAGACGGGGCGCCTGCAGCTATCTCAAGGATGAATACAACTATTCCATTACAAACACCTTTAATGTCGTCGTGGTGCGTCACACTTGCTATGCGGTCCCATCATTTTCATTTTTCTTGAAGGTAACAACATTATTATTTCTGTTTACTAACTTTGCAGCATGCAACTCATGAAAAAGAAGGGCCAAACGGCAGTCAACCAATGTATTTTTTAATGAGAAGGTATAACAAGTGATTCGTGGCTTTTTCACAAACTGGGTTTAGTTGTGTGCATTAGAAAGTAAATTCAGATGACAGAAGCAAGGTGCTGCTGCAGGAAACCGTCTCTGCTGTGATGTGTGAAAGACTTGTGACATCTGTGGAGGCAGGATTAGTGTAAATGCAACACTCCTAGTTCCCATAGACTATTTTTAATCCGCCCGTCACAGCTGTGTGATCTAATGTGAAGTTTGTGGTAGGATTTATCAGGTTTTTTAGTTTTTTTTGCAAATGATATCCTTTTAAAATATCCGAGTTCCTTAAACTGTGATTTTATAAAAATCAACCTTACCCATTTTTAATTGAATTTGCTGCATGTGCGTTTTGCACATATGATTCTGATAATAACGAATACAAAAAGTAATCAAATATTTCTCAATAAGAAACTTATGGCATACTTTGCATCAACAAAGAACAACCTGTATAGTATGAGAGTTTTTTGTTCCTTATATATGATGACTTCATACTCTAGTTATGTGTACGCCACATCAGTGATTCCCAAACACTGGGTCGCAACCCACAGGTGGGTCGCAGGAGATTTAATTAGGGTCGCCAAATATATTTTGGCTGTCAAAGTTAACACAATAATAATGCGCAAATTCGTTTTAACGGCACTAATTACTTTGACGCATTAACGCAACTTGCGGTTTCTAAGTTGTAGCGGGCTCAGTTTTAAAGCTACAGTTAAGATGATGGCACCACATGATATTAGAAAAACCTAAGGAAATCTTTTGGTACCAACATTGTCATACTAGCTTGTCGCGAAGGAGGCCAATTAACGCTCCAAACTTGTGCTAAATTTTGGTGAGGAAAAACTAGCATGGCCCTTTTCAAAGGGGTTCCTTGACCTCTGACCTCAAGATATGTGACTGAAAATGGATTCTAAGTTTACCCACGAGTCTCCCCTTTACCGACATGCCCACTTTATGATAATCACATGCAGTTTGGGGCAAGTCATAGTCAAGTCAGCACACTGACACACTGACAGTTGCCTGTTTAAGCATATTTTTTAATGTTAAATGCAGTACCTGTGAGGGTTTCTGAACAATATTTGTCATTGTTTTGTGTTAATTGTTTTCTAATAATAAATATATACATACATTTGCATAAAGCAAGCATATTTGCCCTCTCCCACGTTGATAAGAGTATTAAATACTTGACAAATCTCCCTTTAAGGTACATTTTGAACAGATAAAAAATGTGCGATTAATTTGCAATTTATTGCGATTAACTATGGACAATCATACGATTAATTCGATTACATATTTTAATCAATTGACAGCCCTACTTATAACATTTATATCTGCAGTACACCTTTGAGCCATACGAGGGAGCTTGAATGTTGGTATTGTTCTGATAATTGTAGCCTACTTATAACATTGAATCTAATATGAAAGACTATCGCACATTCTGTTTGTTTAAGTGACTAGAGGAAAAAAGCAAGAGCCTGTTAACGCCGCCTAAATGCATTTATTTGGTGTCATTTAACATGTGTATATGTTTTCAATAACACATAAACGTTTGGGAAACATTGCGCTACATTATACACCAAAAAAAATAGTGTATTTAATGTTTACAATGGACACATTATTATGCGCATATATACTTATTATACTATATTCTGAAACTGTATATGTAACCATACTCTTTCTTGATGTTTAAGACCTTTTCAAAAATATTTTTCCATCTGTCCTGTGCTGAATACATACTGTATATATCAGATAATAAAAGCATTAAAAAAATTATATTGTATCTACAAGTTTCTTCTCAGCCAGCTGGCTTCAAATTATACCCATGCATAGAGGCAGGAATGTCCCTGTGAAATAAGCAGAAGGTCACCATTTTATTTATTTACGGTCAGACCAAACCTGAACAACTGTCGGCCTTGCAGCATGTTTGGCGTTTGTTTGCTTTGACTCAAACCCATCTCACTCTTTCTTTTGAAAAAGAGAAACCATTCATACTCTGTCACAGCTTCTTTTTGTATAAAATACTTTGTTTTTCTACTGCACTTAGCATGTTTGTGCCACAATGCCCAATGTTGAATGTGAGCGCACAGCTACAGTACCGTTTCTACCGAGTACAACCTTGCACTTGTATATCTTCTATCTTTATGTAATTGTGTTTTGATACAGCAATTTATCAGAAAACTATCTATTTGGCTTTCATATATTTTTTCATATAAATGCACTGTTGATTCATTGAAACACCTGTTAGTTCAGCCATTCCTTTATTACTTCTAACATTGTTGTTACAGTTGCAGGGCCACTTTTCTAATAATTATAAGTCATGTTAGACTGTTGTCAGGCCATTAAATAGGCATTATCGGACATTATAAGCACCATAGATGTGGGTGAATAGGGGCCTACTACACCCACTAGTAGGTTTTATCATCTATTCACATGATAGATCAACGAAAGAAGGTATAAAAGAACACAATTGCAACCTCTAGTGACCGTAGTAATTATGACAGGAGCAGAAGAGGAAGTCAGGCGCTGTAGTATAGATGTATTCTCATACAACGGCTGGTAAGATTTCTTACAAAAAGTTATTCCTCATTTTTGTGCATTTTCCTACGAATGTCCAGCGTCAGTTTCTGCTCCAGTCTTTTCAAAATAAACTTCCGTCATCATAGGAAACAACTTAGTTAGGTTAAGGCAACAAAACCACGTTAAGATTAGGAAATGATCGACTTGGTTTAGTTTAGGCAAGAAAATAATTAGTATTACGCAACAAAACTACTAAGGTAGTAATGTACTGCTGTACTACTACTAAGGTACTATGGCGTAACTTAAGTATGGAAGTTCTGTGACAAAAACTACTTAGTCATGTTCAGAAAAAGAGTGTGGTTTGGGTTGAAATAACACTGGATGTACGGTAACTTAATTACGGAAGTTACGTGACAAATGGTTTAACACGGGACACGAACACCTGGGCAAAGGTCTGGTGTTTTTTGACCCACCCATCCACCCCAGCCTCCTCCCTACATGGCATTTGCCGCTCTTTATACTACACTGAAAAAAGTCAATCACCTGTGTCATTCATTTAAAGTGCATTTCTATATTGGTCTGATTGAAAATCATGCTTTCTGGTTTAAACCAGTTTTTTTCACTTTGCTTTAAAGCAAATAATACTCCCCCTGGAGTAAAGTAAAGCAATAATTTAACTCAAATAGTATTTTCACTTCAAACCAGAGATTTTCATGTCACGTGACCACATGACGTCACATCAGCTCGCTCCTTCGTGAAGTTTGCTGTCCGTCATTACCTCGCTTCAACAGAGAGGACGACTGCTGTTCAAGAAAACTCTTTTAAACAAGGTAAGAATAAGAAATTGTGTTGTTTTTAGGGGCACATGTGTTTTCCGTGTACATTTATGGTTAGTGGCAGGATGGACAACTATTTTACACTGTCTCTTGTATTTTGCGCGGTTGTTAGCTAACACTAGCTAAACCAGGTTATCTGCTTTAATGTGTCATGTAGAGAGAAACCTTTCTTTACCAACGGTTCACACGTGCAAAGTCAATACTGGAGCTAATGTTGTTAGCTAAAGTCATTTTCTCCGGACATTGTCCGGAGTTCACATGAGAAAAGTGCTCGGGAGAGGCATGGCTGTGTTATACCGGGAGACCGGGAGAAGGGTAGAGGGCCGGCGGGTCTGGACATGTTTCTACCAGGGCGGGGCTGGACTCCTCCGCCGCTCTCACACACAGAGACACACAGAGACACAGAGAGCTGCAGCAGCAGAGCCAGGTGAGGAGGACAAGGTGAAACTCCGCGGACACTTTAACGTTACTGAATTGACGACCATAATGAACGTTACTGTAAGTGTCATAAACCTTTGGAGTAAAAACGAAATCAATTTATTAAAACTTGTGTTTAACAAACAAAACGTAATTTGACGGAGATGACGCACGTTCACCGGCCGTCTCTCATCCACAGCCGGTCTGTTTACAGCCTCAGCTCTCTGTCTGGTTACTGCATGGAACCGTTGAGTTTAGAGACATCTCAGACATGCACCCCCACCTCCCTCCATCAGGGTACCCTCCAAGCAGTGAATCTGCTTAGATAAGCAACACAGGGAGGGATTGATAGTACGACAGGTGATTGACAATTTTCTGTGCCCTACACATTGTTTAATCCAGAGTTACCGTTTTGCTAAGAGGAATATGTTCGTTTATATGGTGACTTTGCTCTTTTTGCTCTTGAAACAACATGTTGTAGGCTAATATAAATCCTGTGAACTCATATGAATATTACTTTTACTCTTTTTAAGCTTAATCAAAAATGATGAGAATGGATTAAGTACTAGATAGTGAGTATCGATTAAAGAGGAAGAATTCATATCACATTCTCCATTTTTTCAATGTTAATGCAGTATACTGTAATACCACCATTATGTCTAAGGCCTAATTATTAAATTAGAGTCTGTAGTGACAATTATGGACAATGTTAACTATCCCATCAAAAAACTAAATGTGAAATCTCACCTTTTGCTTTGTGTTTACAGGTTTGCTGTTGTTTCATGAAAAGGTCACAGTTTAGCCACATTGCTGAATTTGGTAAGTCCCATGCTGGACAAGATTTTTTCACTACGAAGACAGGACGTTGTGGGAAAGGAATCAGGAATGGAAGAGTTGAAAGAGAGATGGCCTGCATGGTTCACAATGGATGAGGTAAGTAACTTCAGTGGTGGCCTGTAAAGTAAATAATATTATCCCCTATCATAAGAAACCTGCTAAGAAATGGAGCCAAACCAATTAAAAATGCATGTTTTGGCCCTTGATATAAAAAATAAGATCTCATGTACCACACAGCTGTAATGTAACATGTAATGCAAGAACATTTGCATGTGCTATTTTGTTTTTTAAAGGTCAATGCTGAATTCATGAGGATCACAACTGTTCCACTTCAACCGCGATTCCTGGCTTCCTTGGACAAGCACCACAGCAAGCTGATTGACATCATCAGAAACAAGGGAGGAGTTGTCAGGGAGAAAACCCGGAACATACTGAAAGTTCTTGATCAAGTATGTACTGGTACATACAATACATAAACATTTGCCTTATATCACATAAATAGTAACATTGTAAATAGAAGCAATAGTGCTCATCTTGTCAACACATTTGATTGTGGAGTTAGATTACATGTTGGAAGATGTACTACGTTTGTCTTCTCAGTTTGACAGGCCTTTTAACTGGTTTGCTCAAAGCATTTGTAAATCACAATTACTGTAACTCCCATTTGTGCATTGTGTAGTGTTTGAATCTTCAGGTTGCATCTTCAAGTTGAAAAATCGGACAGTATAGTTTTGCATTATGTGTGTGTGTTTGTGCTCTCACCTAGAGCCTCGAGGTGAATCAAAAAAGAGAGTGTCTGCTGAAGTGCCTTATTTTGTACCTTGGGGAAGACGTGGACAAACTTATCAAGGAGTATCTGGTAAGTAGTTTTGCATGAATCACTTAAGCTATACACAAGATAAAACATTGAATATTCAAACTTTAAAGCTCATAAACGTGGTCTCAGGTCCTATAAAAATACTCAAGCGTATCGTACATTCATGTACTGTACATTTGACTATGCCTATAATTATTGTGGAGTTCTCTGCCCCCCCAGTGGTCATTAATCATCAATTTTTTTTTTAAATTGAATATGTCTAACACAACGACTTAAGTCTCTTTGCTGGTTTATATTTTATATTTTGTAAAACACTATATAGTGTGGCTATATTTGGCTGGAACCTATTCAGATATTTTAATTGCAGTGTGAAATATTTGTCACTTCAGAGCAGCAGCAGAAGTGCAGATGGAGTAGCGAAAAGCCTGGACATAAAATGGATATTATATCCAAATATTGGATTGTGGTAAGTGTCTGAAGATTCTGAAATTAATGAAAATATGGAGACACAAGGCAGTTGTAACTTTTAACATTATAGTGAATCTTATACTAGTATGTATGCTACTGTATTGTACTATTTAAGATGTTATAACTTTTTGGATATAGCTTTTATTAATGTGTACCAATGCTTTACTTGCGATAAAGTCAAATGTTTGCTATGAGGAAAATATTTGGAGGAGCTGCCATTAAATCTGCTGGACTTTGCAAGTCATTAACATTTTCGCATCACTAGAACCCCAATTTAAGTTTTTTATTGAGATTTGATTGAGAGAATTGTTTGTATAGATATTTTCTTGTATTGGTACATCAGTCAGTGGTTTCATCAGAATAATTTTCTCATAAATGTCTTGTCTTTTATCAGGTTGTGCAGAAGGATGAAGCTGAAACCAAGCTTGAGAGGTGTACAATGGCAGTGTTTGTCATCAGGGAGGAGGAGGATCCTCTCCAGCCACCACATGACATTGGGATTGCTCTTGAAGGTGTGGAAGTCCTTAATGGGTTGCCATCGGTCGCACATGCATGTGCCATGTTATTTGGCTTCATCTATGCTCTAAACTTGAGCTATCCAGGTGAGCTCAAATACACTTTTGATGCACTGCAGAAAATATTCATGGAGATAGAGCCAAAGAAAATGACACGCAAAGTGTGCACGCAAAGTGAGTGTCAAGCTCTAAATACTGGATCAATCAAGGAAGACATTTGGATACAGCATGTTTTTGTTCTGTTTTATAGCTTGTATTCAAATACATTCCAAGATGATGGAAGAGTTTCATTGTTAATTGTAAATAAGAGAGAGAAACAGACTTTAATTGAAAACTGTCTCCAGAGGATGCATTGCCAGCAAAAAAAATGGAAAGGCCAACGACATACCTAACAGAGACTGTCACTTTTAAGTGATGTGAAGAAGCGAAACAATTGTGCAGTGATAAAGGACAAAATGGACAAGACTTTTTCACTGCAAAGACAGGACATTATGGGAAAGGAATCAGGAGTGGAAGATTTGAAAGATAGATGGCCTTAATTTCTGATTGTCTCTGTTAACAGAATTCTTTCTGTGGTATAAATATTGTGGCACTGTTATTAACACTGAAAATGTGAATAATGCTAAATTCACATGACAAGCAATTCAGTACTAGTAATGGTAATGTTCTTAAACTGACTTATGCACAAAAGACCAAGCTTTGTTCATAGATTGCACCCCCAGCAATTGAACTGCACTTTTCCTTGGTTGTTTTTTTGGGTCTCTTGATCTCACATTTGTAATGGTTCAAAATAATGTGACATTCATACATTCTGGTCATTTTATCAAAGGATAGTCAAGTTTTAACACTGTTAGAATCTATTTTTACACTTCTTAATGGCTATTACATTACATATCTCAGGTTCTAAAGGAGAGATGTACAAACCCGTTTCACATGTTAAGATATCTGTGGTTAAGGTTACAGAAAGGTTGCATAAGGTTTAAAAAACATTGAAAAGATCATGATTTATTTGATTTTATAGTTACTATGTATTTTTCCTCAAGTGTTGAGTATACTTGCTAGCTTTATTGGCCGCACAATTCATTGTGGGTTTCCTTTTTTTGGTTTTTTTTTTTTTCTTTTTTTTAGTACATAACAGAAAAGGTGATGCATATTTTAAAAAGACATCACAATAAACATTTAGGTATTTGAAGAGAATATTCCTGTCTTTATTAATAGTAAACTAAACTAAACATTGTCTGTAACAAAATGTTTTTTTAATTTGATCTTATGTGAAACTTCTACTAGCTTTTGTTTATGTGAAAATGTAAGTTGTAAAAAAGCAAAAAATGCTATTATATTGACACAGATAAAGTATCATTTTGGCTTGCAACTAAAGAAAATATATTGATTAAGGTAAATTAAAATTTTAGTTTGTTTGTACTGAATCAGAAATTTGACTTGAGAAAACTTAATAAAACTAGATGTAAAAAATTAGAGCATTTTAATTAGTTTATTCCAAAGTAAAACTCTACTTGGATGTAATAGTAAATATTAGTTTTATCCAAAATGAAAAATGAAGTTGTAACAAAGTAAAAAAAATAGTTTATGGTCTTCATAATAAATAATCTTTTTACTTTGTGTGAATGTAAGTTTTTGACTTTGGCCAAACAAATATTTTGATTTATATTAAATCATAATTACGGTTTCAACCAAATCATAAATACAATTTGAGAAAAACTAATAAATTTAGCTGTAAAAAATTAGAGCAATTTTTTTAAGTTGATCCAAAGTACAATTTTTTTCAGTGTATTTTGTGGGATATGTACGAATTTCAGTGCATTTATTTTTCGTAGGTGTAGCTACATATAACATTGTGATAGTATAGATAGCGATAAAAACTCCAAACTTGTGTTTTTGTTGCCTAAACCTAAAGAAGTTGTAGTTTTGTTGCCTAAACCTAAAAAAAGGCTTTTTGTTTGTGTTCAAAACATAACGTTTCATTCAGTTTTACAACATGTTAGAACGTGTTGCTTTTAAGTTTCACTTTCACTTTTACAACATAGTAGGTGCAGTACGCCCCTAATGACCTACATCTATGGTGCTTATAGCGACCGATAACGCCTATTTAATGGCCTGATAACAGGTGCTGCAGAATTTGTATATTCATTTGGTACTGTATACATCGGTGATCTTTTTAGTGGCATATGTTGGCGGTCAATCCACCACTTTAGTCCAGACTAAAGTATCTCGACAACTACTGTATCAGATGATTTGCCATGAAATTTTTATAGTTGCCCCAAGGCTTGTATTGGCAAAACCTCACAAGAATCTAACTCGATATCTGTGGGGAATTACAAAGTGCGTTAGCTCAAAACGTACTTCAGAAAGCATTTTTTTCCCCTGTACAAGTCTTTCACCAAGCACCATGGGATCATTTGAATATTCTTTCTGAGGATAAGTGATGAGTCACCCTGTCGTTCTGTGTCCCAGTCTGTCTCTCTTCCTCCCACCCTCATCCTCCCCTCCACTTTTCAGCTTCATTATACTTACATAATTAATATATGCTGCATATTGTCTCCTCACTCAACTATTGGGACCACTCTTTTTTACCTGTTGCCTACACACTGCTTTATCTCGTTGAGATTCCTCTTTTGTCAATTAAGGCTGCTCCTTCCTCTGCTCCAACAAAGCTGTTTTCTCCAAACTGCCTCATTAACACAAAGAACTTCTCCTCTGCTTTTTGACCTCTTTCTTCGTAAAAAAAAAAAAAAGGGGGTGACATTATCTTATGATGCACGCCGAGCGCTGACACTGTGCTGACAAGCAATGACAGCGACGAGTGCAGCGGGGAAGCACGAGGCACTTTGTCTTAATGAGCTGCCAGTCTGAGCTCCCCTCCACCTGTGATATGAGTTACCTCTCTCATCTCCCGATTCATCTCAGGACTGACTTCTGTCTGCTGTTCTCTTTTAAAAATCATGTTACAGTACTTTTTATATCCGTTCAGTTAAACAGACCACACAATATAGCTGTAAACAGCATCTCAAGCACTTTCACAAGTGAGCTTTTTCCATTTGCAGCTCCACCTTCCCACAAACACCTGCCTCCATCCGTGATCATTTGTGTCCAACCTGTGTTTGTGAAAGCAGCCTATTGTGAAATAAGCGACCTTGTCTCTTTTGGCCTACATTATCAGGAGTGTGCCATGGAGAGGGTCCACTAATGCACACTAATCCTCCAACACAATGACCCCAATCCCTTAAAGCTGTCAATAGGGAAGCTGATGCTCCAGATTAAGAGATCGCGCTGTAATGATACTGAGGGACTCCACTCCTGTCTTGTTGTTTGCAAGACAAACACACACGGTTTATGATTTGCATACTTCATAATATGCAAAGTAGCGCTGACTGCTATGTCTACGGATCTCGCCAAAATAATGTAACTGGAATTATATTTCATTATGCTGTTTCCCAACCACACGAGACAAACTCATATTGCAGCTTGCGTGATGATTAAAGCAGCAGTAGGCGAGATTGGAGCAAATATGATTCCAAAAAAGTTATTTTTATAAAATGGTCACTATATCATGACAGCAGTGAATGAGATAGGTAATCTGAAAAACAATCATGTGCCTCTGTGTCCTCCGGTGCTCCTAATGGCATCTATACGATTTCACAGACCGAAGGAAAACAACCAATCAGAGACGAGCTGGAGCCTTGACGTCTCTGAGCAGCTGTCAATCAAATCAAATCAAATCAAATCAATTTATTTTTGTATAGCGTCAAATCACAACAGAAGTTATCTCAAGACGCTTTATATGTAGAGCAGGTCTATGACCGTACACCATAGTTTTGAGACCCAACAGGATCCACCAAGCGCACTGTGGCCAGGAAAAACTCCCCGATTACTGGGAAGAAACCTGGAGCAGAACCGGGCGCAGGGCGGGCGGCCATCTGCCGAGACCGGCTGGGGGGACAGATAGATAGAGTGAGAGAGAGAGAGAGAGATAGAGAGAGAGAGATATAGAAGCAGCCACAATAGCAGTCTAGCAGCTGTAATAACTAATACAAGTAGGGCTGATAACACAAAACCAATAGTGGTGGATGGAAAGAGTGATAATACAACTATCGGAAAGCCAGCACTGTCCAGCATCTCTCCTCAGTACGTCCATGTGTATTGGTGTGGGACGTCCCTGCGATCGATGCCCGTGCATTGGTTCCTGCAGCATCAGCATGCTTGCTGGGAGCTCTTGATGTCTTTGGCAGTGATTGAGAAGTGTTATTCTCCAGGCTGCCACATTGTCATTAGGTGTTGGAAATCCCTCGTTAGCATTGGTAGTCCCTCGTACAGACGTAGTTAATTAGGGATGGTAGCAGTTGGTGTCAAGCAGGCACCGACGCGGCAGCAGATGCAGCCACAATACCGGAGACCACCAAGATCCAGGTGAAACCCTGCTCCAAGTGTAATCACTCACGAACTACAATCAAACGGTCAAACTAGGCAGCGCTGATCAAATATGAATCAATATTATGTTACTGTAATGCCTATTTCTCACTTCAAATGTTTTCAGAAACATCTTGAAAAAATAAAAGTTTGTGACCCGGCAGCCATGTTGGGGTCAGCTGAGGAAATACCAACCACCGCCCACCAGCTGGAGCACACTTTCTCATTTTACAGCTAAACAGTACACTACAAGATGTTTCTGAAAACATTAGAGGACAGAAATAGGCATTACAGTAACATAATATGGATTCATATTTGATCAGCGCTGCCTAGTTTGACCGTTTGATTGGAGTTTGCCAGTGATCGACAGCTGCCTCCATAGAATGAACAGCCAATAGGAACGCTCTCTCTCTGAAATGACCAGTGATTGGCCAAAGTCTCCCGTGATCGGAAAACATTTGAAAGCCTGAAAACAGAGCCATGAGAAGGTGTAGACGTCTAGTTTTCTCTCCTAACATTTGAATTACAATATGCTGAAAGGTTATTAAGGATTTTTTGCCCAATAATGCCAAAAACATTCTGCCTACCCTCGCTTTAACCGAACTGCCCTCCCAGAACTTTGATGAAGTGCTTCACATAGACCACTTCAATGTCGTTCAGTTCGCATGCGGCAGAACAAACTGAGTTAAAGAAATTGTCTAGGGAATCAAAGAAGCGACAGCATTTCAGCTGGAAAAGCATATTGAGACATATTTTGCTGCTCTGTTGTTGTCATACAAACCGCTCAGCTTTTATATCTTAATCATTACTGCGTCTGAACTTTTGAGTTCTGCGTCTTCTATGATACGACGGGTCCGCAATCAAAAGATGCCGGGCCACGATGCACGGCAGAGACAGCTTTGAATCGCTGCTTATCTCCGAGGCGCGTTTGTTTACTTTTTCCTACCGCTGCTGGACAGATAAATCGACTGGGAAAGCAGAGGGAGTTTATACACATACAAAAGCGGCGGGGGCCCTGTAGGTATAGAGAGTTTGGGAGGAAGTTATTAAAATTGCTTTTTATCAGCACTCCAAATCCACCCGATGCCGTTATGCGGCGGGGAGTGACGACGCTCGCCGTCACATCCACGGCTGCCAATTCCTGAAGGTGCAGGGCATCAGATTATCTGGGTTTCTTTAAGCTGCGTGGGGACGCTGTTTATGCATCGCAGCGCCTAGAATGCGATTTTGAGCAGTGTATCTGCGGTCAAAGACACAGGAAGGAGAATGGAGGGGAAAAAAGCCATGAGTTATCATGTGAAACCCCTCACCATTAATAAAAATATCTGTAATTTCTTTGTGACAATACACAAAATGAGAATCACTTTCTCTTCTCCCATCTTCCCTTTGCTCTAACAGTTATTTTGTGCAGCAGCGAGGAATCACAATATTGGCAGGCGCATCAAATACGCTGCTGTCAGTATGACATTTCGCTGAATTACGACATCAGCCTTAAATCACATTCAATAGTGATTAAAGAGAATCAAATCCCACTGATTCATAGCTTTAGCCCGTAATCCCAACCATTCACTGTGCTCTCCCATGAATGATACTTTACTATTTTTAAAGGCTTTAAAAAACAATGATTGAATTTCAACTATAACAAATGTATCTATTTGTTCTTTATTGATAGGATCTCATGGGAAATAGGCAACACATCACATTTTGGTTTAAAAATAAGAGGATGGTACACAGAAAAAGGCATCATCATCTTTCATTCACACATGAAAAATCTTGAACAGTTGAATATGTATTGCTGCTCCGTGTCGACAGACCGAGATTAGACATTTGTACAAATTGTAGAAGCAGGCCCCCAGGAGAAGCCCGGAGAGCAAGGTAAGTTTTGTTAAAAAATTCAGAAACAATGTCCACTTCAAACGTGGGCACGGACTATATTTGCATAGCATGCATTTGATTTGAATAAATATCCGGCGAAGACCGCAGTGACAGATTGCTCAAAATAACTTTGCATATTCTCTGACAAATTGCACAGACTCTTCAGGTATTCTCCGGAGGAATCCACGAAGAAGAAGAAAAAAAAAAAAAAGTACAGAAGGCTGGGGAAAGAATAGAATTATGAGAAATAATCCCTCCCGTATACTGCATTTACCCTGACAACTATAGCAATATCTGGAGCTGTGTTCTACAGGGGCGACAGAGTTTGTACAAAAGTAAAAGGAGATGAAAATGCATTTGTTTTGAGTTAGAAATGTAGAAATAAATAATAGTATAGATATATATTTATATTTACAACATCAGATCTGGAGAGCAGAAATAAAAGAATCTTGAGGATAAAATCAGGCTTTGAATCTTTAAAAAATTAACATAGTATCTCTTATGTTGTACACTATTACATAATGTATTTACAGGCTTTAACTGAGCACATAGTTTAATATAAAATGTCCTTTATCATATCTCAATAAATACATCCTCTAAAGTGATTTATCTTTCATCAAAAACAATCAAAAGCTTGTCTTGTAGACGTTCTACACCAGAACTTGTCGTGTATGTACACTTTTTTCACTCATACTCATCCACACACATAGAAACCCTCCAACAACCTCACTGAGGCTCTCCTAGTGGTTTGACTACAGGCCACGGCATGTCAGGTAAAGGTGACTGGGGCTCGGCAGGGACCTGGTGTTGCTGCGCCTGCTGGTGGGCCCAGTTCAAGTCCACGCCGTTCTTCTTCAGCGCGGCCAAGTGCTTGATGTCCAGCGTGGTGAAGGTGGTGAACTGGACCTGGTTCCGCTTACTGGTGGGCGAGTGGAGCGGCTCGTTGCGATGCGGCCTGGCCAGCAAAGTGGCCGAGCGGTTCGCCATGGGGTCGATCGCCTTCCCCTGAAACTGCTGATGATGCTGCAGGGAGCTGTTCCTGCTGCGGCCCAGGGTGGCGGTCCTCTCGGGGACGGCGGGGGCGCTCACGGTGGGCAGGGCGCCATCCAGGCTGCGGCGGCCAATGGACTCTATGGAATGACGGGGCTCCATCTGGCGATGGGCCTCGCGTTTCAGCGTGGACGCTTGAGCTGGGGCGCCCGGGGGGGGAGCGCCATCGTTGTTGCTCCCCAGCCACACCCAGTCATGCTTGTGATCCTCCGGGTCCCCGATGGGCGCCGGGCCCGGCTGTATGGGGGTCTTGTGATTGCGGAAACAGAGGTTATACGAAGCACAGTTGAGCAAAAAAGCAAAGATAGCTACACAGGAGACCCCCACTAAGGCATACATGCCAATTTCCATTTCTGACATGGCTCTGAATGTCCTAATGAGATTGCTCTCAATTACTTTTGGAGTTTTAGATTTAGGAGGCTCCTTTTTGGGTGTCACTTCGGCTTTAGGAATCTCTTTGTTAGCGGGTGAATCAAGCATGTTTCCATAGCTTCTCTTCTGCCCTTCTTCTTTACTAACTAAACCCACTGTTGTATCTATAGGTCTGGCAGTGCTCATAGTTGTAGTGGAAGTTGTGGTACCTCTTGCAGCCCTGGTTGTAGTTCCAATTCGCACGACATACGGCTGCATAGATCTTGTTGAAAATGTGGTTGTTTCTGCCGGGGTGGACTCTCGCCGGTCAGGTACTGTGCTCCTGAACAACCACTTATCCGCATCTGTGACAACACGCTGTGACGTCACTGTCGTTTTAAGCTCACCTACCAATTCTAACGCACCGCCTTCGAAATCTTTATTCCCGTCAGCACCAACATCATTCCCGCCGCCTCCTCCTCCTCCTGCCGCAACTCTGCCGCCACTCTGGAAGTTGATCCTGAGGAGCCCCAAGCCCACCGCCAACTTGCTCTTCCTCTTGGACTTCTGGCACTCCTCGCAGATCCTCAGCTCCACTCTCACCAGCGCCCCCTGGCCTTCACCTTCGCCTTGCGCTACTAGAAACGTGGACTGCGGGGTGCGGCGTACCGTGGCCACCCCCTCATCCGGGGTAGAGACCGTTAGGGAGTAGACGCTGCGGTCGAACAGCTCCAGTGGGGCGACCGCGCCGTCGCTGAACTGAACCCAACAGCTGACCACTGCTTCCTAAAAGACAGAAAGACAGAAAGAAAGAAAGAAAGAAAGAAAGAAAGAAAGAAAGAAAGAAAGAATTACCGTCCTGTGGTTGTTTGCCTTTGCCAATCAAGTTGCAGTTTACATACATGTATGTCCAAAATGTCATCGCTTCATAATTTTATCCTGTTAGACATTTGTATCAAATTGTCATAACTAGCACATGAATTCTACAGTTATGGCCAAAACGTTGTTTTGAGAGGTCACAGTGACCTTTGACCACCAAAATCTAGTCAGTTCATCCTTGAGTCCAAGTGGATGTTTGTACCAGACGTAATACAATTCCCTCCAGGTGTTCCTGAGATATCGCTTCCACGAGAATGGGACGAACGTGAGGTCACAGTGACCTTGACCTTTGACCTTTGACCATCAAAATCTAAAGAGTTCATCCATGAGTCCAAGTGGACATTTGTGTCAAATTTGACGAAATTCCCTCAAGGTGGTCCTGAGCTATCGCGTTCATAAGAATGGTCTGGACGGATGGACGGACGGACGGAAGGACGGACGGACGGAAGGACAACCCAAAACTATAATGCCTCTAGCCACGTCTGTCGCTGGTGTGGAGGCATAAAAAGATGTGATAACTGAGCAATACAGAGTTCTTATGTAGAAAAGCAGGCCAGAACACAGCAAATCAATATTCTCCCCCCCTGCCTTCAGTGAGCGCTATATTCCCGTGATTGTTAATAGCACTAAATTGCCTATGCTAATCTCTTTATGATTACACTCAGTAGGGTGCTATTGTTCCATAGATTATAGTCCTATGAAGTCATGAATTGTATGAAATGTAATTTAACCAAAGTGGATAAAGAGAGTATAATGAAAGTCCTTTAAACAAGAACAAAAAAAGTGCCGCGACAAGGGTCACGTTAAGAGCCAATCCAATCACATTAATACACAATGACCTATTTCTCTGCTGCTAATGTGAGCCACTGGGTCGCCACAGACCTAACCTATATTTGGGGTTTGAATACATTATGAATCGCCCCGAGCAGAACATTAACAGCTTGCCACCACAAACACAATTGGCTGGTCATCTGCGCTGGCATGGTTCCAGTGGTTTGTTATTGACGGGGGCAGACCAGCCACAGCGACAGTGCAGTGTAGGTAAAGTGAGCTGTCGCTCCAGCAGCTATGGAGCGCCTAATTGCTGCCCCATGCGTGTGTCGGGGAGCTGGTTTGAAAATGGGCAAGCTGCCACGGCTAAATGTGCGAGTGAGCTTTTAAAATGATCATCTGCGCACCCTGTCTGCCTCCTCCGCTGTCTCACACAGCATGGGAACTGCAGATGATGGTCGGGGCTGTGAACACAATGAGTTCACATCCGGAGAGGCAGAGAGAAAGCACAGATATTATTGCACCCTTAAGGTGATTTGATGCGTAAATCTGCTCTGTTGTGGCAATTCTTCTAATTCAAATCCTCTCTGTGGAAGCCCATTATATCTTTGCTGGAAAATAAACATTTAGGATATGTTAATAGCACACTATTTTATCATATAAGTTTAATTTTAAGCCCCCGACTCTCAGTGGGTTTACAATAAAGTTGTTTTGAATTATATTGTTTTGGTGCAGATACTGCTTTTGCTCCCTGTGCAGGAACATGTGGGATAGTGTGGTTATCACCTAACAGGGACTTTTTTTCATTCTTTCTCCTTTTAGAACCATCTTGGTGCAAGAGACAATGATCCTGCAGTGCTTTCGCATTTAAATGTTTCACAATATAATAACTAACAATGCTTATTAATGCCAAATTTCCCCCACAGATCAGACGTATTAACTCTAGGAACTATTAAGGTAAATAGGTCATCACCATGGTACTGTACAGTGCAAAGTTTCTCTTAGTCCAAACGGGAAGAGAAAAACATTTTCCTAAAGATAATCTGACTTGCATGCCAGGACTCATCTGTGGACCCCACAAGGATAAGTGGTATATTTTACATACTGTTATACTCTATTCTATTTGACTCTAAATGGGAGCATAATTTACTAAATGAACATCAAGCTGTATTGAAGAAGACTTGAAATTAGCAATTGAGACCACTAAATCAAGTGAGAAGTAGGCTCATTGTCTCATAGACTTCTATACAATCAGACTTCTTTTTGCAACCAGAGGAGTCGCCCCCTGCTGACTATTAGAAATAATGCAAGTTTAAGACACTTCCTCATTGGGCTTCACTTTTCAGACATGGAGCTTGCCCTCTGGTCCAGATATAATTCCCTGTCATCCACCAAATGTAAAGGTTTTAATTCCCTCCAACCACCTCTACAAACAACAAGTGAGGGATCCTTTTCCCTTTCTATTCCGAACCTTTTGATTCCTCACATGATCACTTTCTATTACTTGTATACACTGCACTGTGATTACTACTTAAGTCTTATGCACAAGGTTTGATTTGCATGCAGGAAAAATCAAAGAGCAGCAACACAAATATATTTTTTTTCTAATCTGCCAACAGTTCAAGAAGCATGCTGTCTTAAATCGCAGGTGTATGTAGACGTTGATGTTATTCATGCTGTTGCTTTATTATATATGCATCTGTGACTGCTTCCACGCAGCTGGTATTAAAAGAAGGAAAATTGTCAGTGGAGGACACTGATGAATGCCAGGGGCTTGTTTTGTTAAATGCAAGAAAATAAGGGAAAAAAATGGATGTTTTAATACTTTGCACACACAGGCAAAAGCATAAAGCTACAATGGTAGCAGCTCACTACAAGAGGGAAATAGCTTACTTGTTAAAAAGCCAATAAATAATTACACGGTTAGAATGAATGCAGACAAAAACGCATTGCGGGCTCTCACCTTTGATATTTAATCACAGCCAATAGCAATCTGAATGCAGCTTTTGTGTTTCTGCACTAATGCAAGCCCTCTGATGAAACCTTGTCTGTGGGGGAGACATTGACAGGTGTTCTCATGCCGATGAATTTCAAAGGATGTGAGTTACAAAGCGAGAGAGTTAGTGTTTTAAAGAGAGCGGCCTTTGTTCAGTGTGTTTTCTATTGAAGGAAAATTGGGGCTGTTTAATTTTAGAATACATGTTGATTATGTTATCTTGCCAGGCTTACTTTTCAAATGTACGAATTTTGTACAAACGTGTGGTTCTGCATCGCATGACACATCTATGAATCTATTGTCACCGTTTCAAAAACTGAATAAAAGAGAAGATCTGTGATTTACTTTTAATCACAAATAACCCCCTCAATACGCAAACACACTTTTATAATTTCACACTGAATTTATAATCTAGATGAGTCACTGCTTTTGTTTATTTCTCGTGCCATCTGATTTTCACACTCCGTTGAACGGTCCTTGACATTTTATGTGGCGAGGCTAGATGCAAAACCAACAGGCATAAAAAGAGACGAGCACCATCACGAACGGCCGAGCCGTGCCCCGCTGGTTTTTATGCTTTGTGTGTCACAATTTTCCAGTTACTTACCTGTTTGAGCTGCGTGATAATCTCCCGTGTGGTTGCCGTGGCGACGATGGCCCTGTTGCTCCCCGGACTGAGCTGCAGGGACAGAGAGAGTCCGGAAACCAACTGCACCCCCAGCTCCGTCACACTCACTTTATCATCCACCACCCTGATGCTCCTCTCAGCCAGGACCGATGATGTCAGAGGGGACAGCACCTGCAACGAGTTAAAAACTCATCCAAACTGCAGATTGATAATACATGATAATAGCATGCAATGCACCTGCTAAAACCACACACACACACACACACATCATGGCTCACCCGCACAGTAGTAGTGCCCACAGCCCGTCCCTGCAGCACAACCCCATCCTGCACCCTGGCTACATCAGGATCTGCCACTTTTAGAGAAGAGCGTACGAGATTGGTCACATCCACCTGTCAATCAAAAGAGAGAAAAATGTTAATCATATTAAATCCACAGCCAAAGCTATACTTCAATAATTTATGATTATTACCGTTCCACTGGTACATGACACTTCTATCTACTGTCTGACAAATCTAGTTAAAGGGACTGTTTGTAACTTTCAGAAATGCTTGTTAACAGCGACACCTGTGGCTGTTAAGTCAAGGAAAGTCAGCGTCGGGCTCGCACTTGCTCGCTCTAAATAGACATGAACGAGCATCGCTCAAAACAGTGAGGCGACACACGTCAGCTAAAAGCACAATATCACTCTATATTTCACCTGCTTGGCAGTAATGTTAGCTGACCAGACGAAGGTCTCTCCATGAATCAATGCTGATCCTAGTGTTGGCTTTTCCTGCTTCAGCCTCCGGGGCTGCAGCAGGAAGAGAAACATTATCGCCCCCCGACTGCGCCCGCAGGGAGACACCGGCACCCGGTCGGAGACGATAACGTTTCTCGCTGCGGAGCCCCGTCACTTCAAAAGACACGGGAAACCTCTGTTGGTCTGGAGGAGCTGCAGCATTTATTTCTGCACAAACGTCCACTGTACATTCACTAGATATTCTCAGAGCTAAACTAACTCTTCTGCAGTGTGTAGTGAGCGCGCATGCACGTGTAGAGGTGGAGCGAGACGGCGAGAACCTGGCGGTGTGTGAGTGAAGGCAAGCAGGCAGAGGAGACTCCGGCCAAACGCGAGCGCGCATGGGATACTGACCCGGCAGATTTATACGAGTAAAAAGTTACTAACACTCCCTTTAAGACAAAGCCTGCTAAGTGCCAGCCGGTCAGGACTGTTAAATGTTTTTACCTGCCAGTCAGGACCCAGGAAGTATTCGACAGGCTCCGCCCCAGTCAGCGGGTCAGGCGGCATCTCAGCGTCAGCCTGGGCTATGAATGGTGTCAGCACCCTGAGTGTAGAGTGCTGATACTGCAGCATGCAACCCCTGCCCTTCCTCATCTCCTCCTCTTCCTCGCTATCCCATGTCGACCTGGCACACACACACAAGGTAATCAGACACAATAAGTCACATGCTTTGTTTACAATTCAAAGGAATAGTTGAGAAAATTTAAGGATGCTTTTTTTTTTTTTTTTTTGCAGAGAGTTGGATGGTAAGATCGATATCATATTCAGTGTTGCAGTGTTGAAGTGTGCAAGTTCACACTTCAACACGATAATTTCTTCTGGGTTTTATTTGCCTATATGGTGTTTAATGAGACCAAAACCTGCGCACATGAAAACCAGACATGTGCAAATAATATCAGCGAATATAACTCATTCACAAAAATATGCATATTGATCTCTCCTTATTTAAATAGCAAACAACAACAACACAAATCATACTTCTAAATGTTGTTTCTAGTGGCCAGCAGAGAGACTATGAACTCAAGAACAATAGGCCTACTGGAGACCAGCAGTGTGGCTGTTGATGCCGTATGTGCCGCGTGACCTTTCCCTCTAAATGAATTTAAGTTAATTTTAACCAGGATCCCACGGCCTGACTCATTTGTTTGAGGGTGGCGGAGGTTAAGCTGTGAACCATCCTCAAACCCCTCAGCAATGATCATTCTGTATAATTATCGTTTGCACAGCTGGTCTGCCACGCATTGCACCATAGGTGTGTTGGAGGGCTGGTGGGTATGCTTTCACACTGCAGGCAGAAAGCTACTGTCAGGAGCTACAGTCCAAATAAACATCATTATTATATAGCCTAAGGTGAGAGCTTTACATGTGATGGAGATGCTGCTTGAATTGAATGAGTGTGACTCAACACCAGACAGCAAAATAACTCTTTCCTCAATACTTTTGTCCGTTGATACTTTACCAGCCTTCCACATAATAAGATCACAGTTTATTAAATTAACTGTACTTATTTCAAGTTAAATATAAATTGTCTTATTTTTTCTTTGATTGGATTGAAAGAGTCTTTGAAATACCAGCGTTCATTGTATCAGTAATTTGTTTAATTGCATTGTTGTTGTATACTTATTGACTTGTATAACTGATTTCCGTAACACTTGAACACAAAGTTTGTATGTTGAGTCTCTTTGCCATGGTTACTCAATTTTTCTATTAGTTCTTTGTTGACCCTTGAGCCATTTTGCTTTCCATGGGGTTGCAAGGCAGCTGATTAACATCAAGAAATACCGTGTTATTATTGGTGCTGATTAAACTCTAAGTGTGAACTGATTAACATTAAGTGTTTATTTCAATCTATTTTGAAACAAACAGAGATGAAATAATAGTAAAAACTTTATTGCAAATCATAATATGTTACAACCTGATGGCACACACATAAAAAAAAGAAAAGAAAAGCAAAGCAAAGCAGGGGTGAGGACGTTTCATGAAACAAAGTAAACAGAAGTTATGTTTTATGCATGAAGGCCTGTTCTGTCGCTGCCAATTAGACAGAAACTCAAGTTGCTTCTCTGCCACATGCATGTGGAAACACTGTAGCATGCAGTAACATTCACATGAGCTGAGGCTGGCCATTACAATCGCCATAGAAATTTCACATTTCTGACCTAGTACTCTATCCGTTAGTGGATATTGAATGTTTTGGGAAATGAAAGCCTCGCAGAGTTTTTACCCTGGAGAAAAGTAGCAGCCCATCAGTCTGCCATCATTAGTATTGAGTGAAAAATAATGACTTTACTGTAAGTATTGAGTGAAATCCCACTAACCTTTGTCTCCAGGGCAACTGTGTTGCCTCTACAGTGTCCTACCCACTAATGCACCAAACACAAATGTGATGCTTTTATGACTGACTGCGTTACAGTACACAGGCGGATATTAGAAAACACACCTCGAAATATGCTAATCCAATTCAATATCACCGCCAACTACAGACTCAAAAATGACCATACAGCTGAAAACACATCTCTCTGACACTGTGTCAACAAAAATAGATTATTCTAAACTTCACAAAGACACAGTAAGATGTCTTGCATGGCTAACTCAGCGTACATCACCACAGCTGATGTTTTCTCCTATTAAATATCTCCACAGGGTTGACTGCACGACTAAATGATGGGCTGCGTACGGATGAAAACACCACTTAAACACATTTAATTTGACAGGAAAATAGCAATTTCCAGAACAAGAATCCATCCATCCATCCATTATCTGTAACCGCTTATCCTATTCAGGTTCGCGGGAGGGAGAATAAGAATCTCTCGTATTCATTCCTAGAGCAAATTCTCACATTAAGTTCCATAATGACTTGTTTAGGACAAGAAACGCAAAGTTTAGGACTTGGTCCTGATGTGGCATGTGTTGGTCTTGACTTAGGACTTCTTGGTCTTGATTTAGGACGTCTTGGTCTTTATTTAGGACTTGTTGTTCTTGATTTAGGACTTGTTGGTCTTGACTTAGGACTTGTTGGTCTTGACGTTACATTTGTTGGTCTTGACTTAGGACTTGTTGGTCTTGACTTTACATTTGTTGGTCTTGACATTACACTTGTTGGTCTTGCCTTAGGACTTGTTGGTCTTGACTTAGGACTTGTTGGTCTTGACGTGGCACTTGTTGGTTTTGACTTAGGACTTGTTGGTCTTGACCTAGGATTTGTTGGTCTTGACCTAGGATTTGTTGGTCTTGACCTAAGATTTGTTGGTTTTGATTTAGGACTTGTTGGTCTTGACGTGGCACATGTTGGTTTTGAATTAGGACTTGTTGGTCTTGAAGTGGCACTTGTTGGTTTTGAATAAGGATTTATTGGTCTAGACTTAGGAGTTGTTGGTCTTGACTTAGAACTTGTTGCTCTTGACTTCGGACTTTGTACCACCTTTGCTTTTAACAATTGTGGTTAAAACTATGTTGAAAGGGTTTATAAACCAAGTCCCCCCAGTGCCTACTATACCTGCCACGCGAGTATATCTGACTCATACAGTATATAATAGCACTGTGCTGTGTCTCTGTTCTCAATTAACAGTTTGAAATTATTTTGTTCACATGAATTAAGCTAACAGGAGCTCTAGCAACAACAGATGCAACAGCAATGCAACAGTTTGACACATAACCAGCCCGGCCTTACCTCCTGTTGCCTGTAAGAACAGGGACTCGCCAGCCTTTGATCTGGCTGAGCTCGGGGTCGGCCACGTCCATTTGCAACGGCAGGCGGGGCATCCATACACTCATCTCCAGCTGGGCACTCAGGAAACCGTAAGTAAAGTTGAGCATCACTTTGCTCTTCCCTCGTGTCTCCTTCCCATTTACATATATGTACTCGCATCGCTCTGACACCTAGACGAGGCAGAGATGGAAAAAAGGGAAAAACTTAGACAGTCAAATGGCATTCCTGTCTTTCTGCCAGTCTGTCACTCTATAAAACATCTTGATAATAGGCAAGAAAGTCACTTTAAAAAGTTCATAGTCACTTTTGAGTCACTGGGCTAGAGTTGTGACTGAACAGTCGGTTTTTCCATGTAAAGCCCCGTGGAAAATGAATAAGAAAGTTTTAGTGAAAACTGACAAAGAGAGGAGAAGCGGAACGGAGCTACCAATACAAATAAGCTAAAACCACATAGACCCACACATTTTATTCATTTCGTACGACTTCCAAAGTCTGGCATGGGAATCTCACAGTGTTTCTGTTTATGTCATGTAAATTCACGGCCGCCGCGGTCTCTATGAAACTGTTACGGAATATAAATTACATCTGCCTTATGGCTGTTCCTGTAGTGCTGTACGGTAGGCGGGAGCGTTGCAGTTCCCCACCAGTGAGAGCAATGAGGTGAGACACAGCAGTTGGTGTGTTTTATTTAAGATTGGAGGCCTATCTCCACTGCCGCCTCACTTATCTTAACAAACCAGTGGCTCCACAGCGGTAATTGGAGGGCACTAGACTGGAGAGTAGAGTGTAGCACTGGAGAGAGGGAGGTGAAAAGGGGGAGGCGGAAAAAAAGTGAGGAAAAAGCAGAGGGAGGAATGAGGTAAGTCAACTTGAACTCCTGTGGAAATGTTAAGGGAGACCAGTCTGTGAAGACCTTTTCCCCATCATGCCGACTGGTCCGGACCAAAATTTCAGATGTCTTGTGCAGCTCTCCAGTGCAACTACATGTACTGTAGATGGGTCCATGGACAAAAATAATCTCTATAAGCACATAAATCATGTGTTTGTTTGTTTTTTAGCTCAGTAAAGATACATACTGATAAAAATCAACACCATCAAAACTTTTAAAACCCTTTATCCTGCAATTTAGAAATGTTCCTTGGGCATTATTTTAGCAATTTACTCTTTGGTGGTCAGCCTCCTGTCTACATGCACTGTTGTGGGCCTACTGTAGATTGAGAGTATTGCATCTTAAAATACCAGTACCTGTGGTTTTGCATGTTTCAGCCCGTTAAGTATCCATCCAGCTACCCAATTTCCTAAAGTAATCCTGCTGTGTTTTAGAAATCTGAATGTCTTATTTACCATTCCAGCCGTTGTTTTCCATTCAATTCTGTTCATTATGAAAACCTATGAGCAGACTTGTGAAACTTTGATTGTGAATTTATTATAGTTAACATTATGTTTGTGTTCATGTTTGTCAAAGTTAGAAAAATTATGAGATAACCAAGTAAAGATTTTTTTAAATCAATCTGCATTCATGACAATACATTTATCTAATCCTTTATTTAAACAAGTGACTTCATTGAGATCAAGATATGTTTTTCAAGAGAGACCTGCGCACAAGATAATACATACAGTATGAGCACGGACAAACGTGCAGAAAATCACAACAATCATACACAAAATAGTGGTTACACATTTAGGAAAAACAATTGCAAGTAGTATTCAAAGTGCTCAAAATGTTTCAAACGAGGAGTATATTATCTAAAAACCTGTTTTTATAGGATGTATTCGAAGTGGTCAATAAAAGTGTAAAGTATACATGATTTGCAGTTAAAGCTGCACCAATCAATATATAAAAATATGAGTCAAATGACTATGTGTAATGTAAAAGTGATAAACCCGACTCTACCGCCCCCCTCCTCAATGGAACATTTTAGCAAAAAACTGGCAAAGTAGCCAACTAGTTGGTGAACATAGTTGAGCATTTAGTAGCAAGAGAGCATAGACTGTATAAGAAGTGGACGTAGTCACCGTGACGTCACCTATTGGTTTGTGGACTGCCGTTTTGAAGCCTCCAGTTCGGCATTTTGGCCATCGCCATCTTGGTATTTGGCTGTCGCCATCTTTTTTTTTTGCAACCAGAAGTGAAATGAGAGGGTGGAGCTAAGTACAACCAAATAAGACGTTTTTAGGTGACCAAAATGAGACAATTAACTTCCAACACAATATGAAATGGTTAAAGTTGTAAGACGAAAATGCGTACAACTCCCAGACCGGACAACGCCGTGTTAGAGACCTGTTTATCACACGGTAGCCACGCCCTGAAGCATACCCTGCTTTATGGTCTATTTGACTCTAAATGGGACCATAATTTACTAAATTAACATCATGCTGTATTGAAGAAGACTTGAAACTAGCGATTGAGACCATAAACTCATGTTTACAATGTTTACTGAGGTAATAAATCAAGTGAGAAGTAGGCTCATTTTCTCATAGACTTCTATACAATCAGACTTTTTTTTGCAACCAGAGGAGTCGCCCCCTGCTGGCTGTTAGAAAGAATGCAAGTTTAAGGCATTTCCACGTTGGCTTCACTTTTCAGACTTGGAGGTTGCCAACAAATCAGAGCTAAAAGGAGAGTGGCTATTGAACTGACATTCAACAGGTGACCTTCTGCTGAATGTGCAAAATAGGCAACTGTTTGCTTGCTCCACATAACAATTATATAATATCATAACATGTTAATATGTCAGCTTGTTTCGCTAACCCCTAAGTGGCCAAAAAAAATCAATACATGTTGCTTTAAAGAGGTCAAATGTGCAACCACACAATGATTCTTTAACTTTGTGCACTGTATGTGAATCAATCCCTCATAGAGATTCACCCTTGTGGCAGTTATAGTGTAAAAGGGAAGGTTTGTGTCGGTAGCATTGCTCCAAGAGGGGTCAGTGACTGCAGTAAGAGACCATTCAGAGACACAATAACAACTGGATTGAGTTCTTCTACTGAAACAGAAAATCATTACAGACGCAGTCTCCCTATTTTTTGGTTCCTTCTCACTCTCTTAAGCTTGCACACTTAAGCACGCCGCCTTTGCTGCTGTGTCGTCGATCGTAAAATAATATAACTCCTTTTCTTCTTCTCTGGTATTCACATCTCCATCTCCCTCTCTTACTGTCCCACTAACATGGATCCATTACATAAAGGTCAAATCACTGTGCTTATGGACTGAGTGCTGCTGGGATCATGAGCTCAGTTTATAACACCATATGGAAGAGGCTGCTTTTATCCACGATGCTTGGACACACACACACAAGAGCTGGACCTGTTGAGTATGATGGCACAGTGAATGTCTTGGAGTTATACACCAGAATGAATCCCGTCTTTGTATGCAAATTAGGCCTGTGTGATATATTCAATTCATACTGGAATTTAATATGGGAGAAAGCTGCACTTTTTTTTTTTTGCATATAAAAAAGGGATGTTTCCATTTGTTTGAAACCCATTCAACTGATTATATATTATCTATGCATACTGTAGAGTGTGCATACACATTATTTAAGATTAACTTGCACTGCTGCACTACAGAGAAACTTGAAAAGTCTTGTACAAAATATTTGCAAGATATATTGGAGTGTAGCTGGCACATGTGAGGAAAGGGCTGTTTGTTTGTCACCTTGAACATGCATTTCCATAATTCTGCCAGTGCAGTTGCTCTATAGCAAAAGCAAGGTATATTCCAAGCCTGATCACAAATGCTACATCGATCCAAATATGTCTGTAACACTTCATTTTACAGGTCCGCAAATTTCATTGTGATTAGGTGATAATTAGCAATTAACCTATTTGAAATTTCTTTGGAATTACTGCCAAATTACCCCAATATTCACCTCAAAATGTATAGAAAATTACTTAATTATAAATATTATCTAATCCAGATTTAGTGCAGACATAAAGCAAATACATTTGCAAGCAACACAGATATGATTACAGCAAGCATTTCAATACAAGTTGTGGCTTACCTTGAGTACATCCTCCGCTGTCGACGTACAGCTGGTGTAGTTGGTCACATCGGTGACTGAGCCGTCGGCCTCCACGGCCAGAGTTTTCACAGGCACCGACACCGTTTCACCCGTCAGCACAGCAGTATTCAAGATATCCGTGTTCTGTGCAGAAAGGAGGGCAGATGTGTTAGAATAGGACAAACGTGTGGATGCATTGTTGTATTTTTTTAGTGTAGTTTGAAGGTCAAAGGTTAAGCTTAGCCTTGTTTAGCTTGCTGGATGTGAGATGAAAGATGATGAATGGCTGTTCTAACTACACCACATTGAGTTTTCATTCAATCCACTTCATCTGCTTCTTCGTCTTCTTCATAACACAGCAGCCAAAGCAGCAGATACTGTCGGCTAGTTTCAAGCAATAACATAGAGTCTTGGATGTCATTTTTAATGCTAGGTTCCCCTGATGCTGAAGAAGGGATATTAGAGGAGCTGCTGCCTGATCCCATAGGCGACCAGTAATTGAAGTAAGCAACAGGTTAACTTCATTGAATGAATCTGCATGTTTCACAACATCAAACTGCACATAGGGAAATCTTAAAAAGTATCCATCATTATCAAATTTACTCTGGTTAAGTATGAAACATAGTTAGGTTTATAGAGACATTCTGCAATCTACTAGCCTACTGCTTTGTTGTAAAGGTGAAAGTAAGGCAGGCTTTTGACACACCGTATATGATGTATATATATATATTTTTATATCCTGCTGGACTATTTTATTATACAATACAATCATCAATGGTGGAATGTAACTAAGTATATTTTTTTAAGTACAAATTTGAGGAACTACTTTACTTTTACTTTACTTTATTCGTTTATTTTCATGCCACTTTCTACCTCTCTACAGTACATTTCAAAACAACATGTTACCACTACAATTATTTGACAGCCTTAGTTACTAGTTACAAATTAAGTTTTTTCGTTAACAAATCATACAAGGAGCTTATAAAATATGATGCTTTGTTATAAATTAAACTACCCAACAGTATATACAAGTATAGCTGAAAAGATTTGTCGATAAGCGATTGACAGTAAATTAACTGGCAACTATTTCGATAATTGTGTGAGTCATTTTTCACCAAAAACATTTCAAGGTTCTAGCTTCACATATGTGAGGATTTGCTTGTAGCAGAGTATTTTTACAGTGTGGTATTAGTACTTTTACTTAAAGGAATACTTCACCCCCAAAATGACCATTTGTATATCAATTACTCACCACGTGCTACCTTAAATTCACGAAGAAAACTTTGTTTTTCTGGCCTCTTGATGAAATGAAGTAAATGGGGTCGGCATTAACAACAGCAAAACTATATCAAAACATCCGTTTACCATCTCTCACATAACTCGTGCAGTATAAACCAAGTCTCATTTATGCTCAAGCGTGATACTGTTTATGCAGAAGTGTTTTAAATAGTTAGGTTTTAGCCAAAATGCATGTGTTTGGGAAGTACCTGGTTCCCATTTACTTCAATTTGTCGAGACGTTTTTTGATTCTCTGTTCTTTTCACGAATTCAAGGGTGAGTAACTGATACAAATGGTCCTTTTAGGGGTGAAGTATTCCTTTAAGCAAAGGATCTGAATACGTTCTCCGTCACTGACAATCATCACTATTTGCAGGGGGGCAGGGATGACAAGCAGAGGGTGTTAGCAAGGCTAACAGAGATTAAAACACTCGCAGGCTCACAAACTTGATTCGTTTAAATCACACTGATGCAGCGCTCACACACAAACTGGACAGATGTGCTAGAAAGAAAAAAAAATCTCTCTGTGATGACATTATACGGTACATGTCTGCCTCTCACAAAGTCACACACCTGGATGAAAATAAATCCCTGGCTGTAGTGTTTTATCCATACAGTATCACCAAACGCCCATCTTACCACCTTGTTCAGTACATCTTTGTCAATGCTTCGCAGCAGCTTAGCTCTTATGCATCAAGCCTGATGTAGCTTCCTCCTTCAGCATGGATTTACAACTACTTTCCAGTTTACAAGATCTCTGATAAGGTCTTTTTAATCTATTAAGGTAGTGCTGGCAGTGTGTGTGTGTGTGTGTGTGTGTGTGTGTGTGTGTGTGTGTGTAAGGAGCTCTGGGTGATCAGCATTTATTTATTTATTTATTTTTCCCTCCTATTGCTCGTGGATCAGACAACACTCAGCAGATGTTCCCCGGCAGCTTCATATTCTGAACTCTGTCGGCTTGACAGCTGCTGACCGCAATTCAAAAAGGACATGCTCTAGTTCAGACTGCGACACTGACCCAAACATAAGCCACTGGATCAGGGGTAGCACAAAATCAGAAAGCAATATCAGCGCTCTGCGGTGTTGGCGGCGTCGCGCTGGGAGATCTCGATGCCCCGATGTTTCCGCAAGCTCTGCCGTAATCTGGCTCGCAGTGATCAAGTTCAGGTTCAAGTAGTTCAGCTCGGTTTTAAATCTTTGAAAACAGTGTTATATTTACACTCTGTGGTAAGCCTTGGTATTGTGCGTTCATTTGTTCCCACTTGTTCATTCAGTGAGTCTAAGTGCTAAATCCTTTACATGGTTATAGGGAGATGAACACTATAAACATAAAGCTACAACAGCTTTACTTTAAAGGAAAAGAGCCACTGTTGCAGAAAAAAAATCTTTTTTTTTCCTCAATACAAATCCTGTTAGTGACAGAGATGAAACGTATTTGCTCCCCAATGTATGTTTGATTCATGTCGACTATTGCACCATGAAATAACTTCCTGAATCTCCTGTCAAAGACAGTCATGTACCTACTGTACCTTGTAATTTATATTGGTTGTCTCAAAATGTAAGCATTTTTGAGACATGTACACATAGCAGCAGGGAATCAGACTAGGCATCAAGAATAATAGTAATGCATCATAGATGATAACATGTCTTTTGCAACCATGCAGAGGTGATGGAGGAAAAACTAAATAAAACAAAAAAAGTGATTGGCTGATGACATGATATTATTTTCATAGTATTGTGTTGTTTCATCATGCAAAGGAGGCTACCTCCAGGTCTGAAAAGTGAAGCCAATGCTGAAGTGTCTTAAATTTGCATTCTTTCTAATAGCCAGCAGGGGGCGACTCCTCTGGTTGCAAAAAGAAGACTGATTGTATAGAAGTCTAGGAGAACATGAGCCTACTTCTCACTTGATTTATTACCTCAGTAAACATTGTAAACATGAGTTTATGGTCTCAATCGCTAGTTTCAAGTCTTCTTCAATACAGCATGATGTTCATTTAGTAAATTATGGTCCCTTTTACAGTCAAATAGACTATAAAGCAGGGTATGCTTTAGGGCGTGGCTATCTTGTGATTGACAGGTCGCTATCACGGCGTTGTCCGGTCTGGGAGTTGTCCGTGTTTTCGTCTTTGAAGTATAACCTTTCCACAGTGTGTTTTCAGTTCATGAAAGTTAATTGTAACGTTTTGGTCGTCTAAAAATGTCTTATTTAGCATTTGCTTGTACTTAGCGCCAGCAAAAAAAACAAGAAGGCGACGTCCAAAATGCTGAACTCGAGGCTTCAAAACGGCGGTCCACATACCAATGGGTGACGTCAAGGTGAATACGTCCGATTCTTATATACAGTCTATGCTTTGAACACATCCAGATGGTACAACAAAGATTAGAACATCTGTATGACCAATGCGTGTGATGTAGCACTTTTACAGGTGAAATGCCAAAAAAAACTGTGTATTTATGATGTAAACTCCAGATGATATCAACTCATCTTGTTTATACGTCAAGGGGATCATCAGGAAATTAAGTGCATGAAAGTGTCTTTTATTGAGGCAATGAATACCAATTTCATTAAGACTGAGTGAGGTAGTAGGAGACCCTTACATGCCCTGCCGTAATGTTCCACCTGTGGCAAAGCCAAGTGAACAGATCCTCCTTCATCCTTCTTCCTCAAGCATCAGGACCAATAAGACTACAATAGATGTATATGTAAGAAGCAGAAAAATGAACTAGAAAGCCTGCATTTTAGAACAGTAGACAAATGAATACAGATATTGTCCTCACCATGACCAGAGGTGCCAGCCCCACATAATCTCTCTGAGTCGTGTAGATCCGCATCATTCCCACATCCTTGACGTTCCCCGGCAACTCCAGACGCCAGGAGATCGTCTGACTCTCAGCCTGCTCCGAAACCTCTCTTGGCACAAAGTCCAGTTGTAAAACTTCCAGAAGACCCCTGTTTAGAGATCACATTTTAAAAATACAATAGGGTTAGACAAGTTAAAGCGAGCCACGGTAACCTTTGCTGAACAACGGCCAAAACGGCCACAAGTGGCTTATTAGGGAGAAATGGCGTATTTATTTTGGCTTTAATGCTTATTAATTCAGTGTTTCATTTGTTGGATGAAAATGGTGTTATTTCTTCTTTCAAAAGTTACACAGTCTTGATCCAAAGGTTGCAGTCAGATGTATTTTTTCCCATTTACTATTAATTCAGATTTAGTAAAAGCATGGCTGTGCTGTATGTATAACAGGAAAACACATAATGAAAACTAAACCTAATGGATTTCAAGGGTTTTCAAGGGTTTAATGGTGGAGAGTAATGAACTGTATAGCCTCTGCCCACATACAGTTCAAGTTTGATCACAATCACCACTAAATAAGTTCAACTGGAGGGCAATACTGATGAGTGACAGCACAATATCTAAAGTTAATTAGCATCATGTTGGGGATTATTTTGTTAAATTACTAGAAGTGATGTAGTTAAAGCAGAAGTAGGCAAGATTGGAGCAAATATGATTAAAAATAGTTGGGTTTTTTTATAAAACGGTCACTATATCATGACAGTAGTGTATGAGACAGGTAATCTGAAAAAAATCATGTGCCTTTGTGTCCTCCGGTGTCCTAATGGCATATGCAAGATTTCACAGACCGGAGGAAGACAACCAATCAGAGCCGAGCTGGAGCCTTGCCGTCTCTGAGCAGCTGTCAATCAGTGACCTGTGATTGGCCAAAATCTTCCATCATGGGCTAGATTTTCGGCTGGACCACAGAGGGCCAGCCATACAAACGCAAAAGTCTGTCACTGAGTGACTGACTGAGTGATGAAGTTGCACAATTGGTCGGCCCATTGTTGGAGTTTCCTCATTGGCCGTTGCTCTTTCAAAATAAAAAGGCGGGGAACAATCATTTATGCAAATGAGCCTGTCCAGTATGACGCATCCGGCTCACAAAACTCAGACCAAGCTGTCAAACTAGGCGATCTAGTTCTAAAATGAAACGAGATTCAGCAGTGGCATAGCCTATTTCTCCCTTAAAATGATTTCAGAAGTAGATTTTGGTGGATTGTTTAGACGGAATAACAGAAAGTTTACGAGCAGCCGTCATGTTGTTTCCTGTTTGAAACCGTAAGCAGAAAACCAGGCACCAATCAGAAGCATTCTACGATAGGATACGTCACCGCTTAAACGGACAGTTGAGTGGAGCATGAGCTGTATTTAACATTATAGACATGACCACTGACTATTTGTGTAACAATTTAGCCACAAATTCACATACTGGCCATACACGGCCCAGCCATATGCTCGGTTTTGACCGAGTCTTGTTAAAAGCCTGAAAACAGAGCCATGAGGAGGTGGAGAAGTCTAGTTATCTCTCAGAAACACTTGAATTACAATATGCCGAAAGGTTATTATGGAGTTTTTACCCAATGATGCCAAAAACATTCTGCCTACCCTTGCTTTAAATAACCGAGACAAGCAGGCGTCATTTGATCCAATAGAAAACTAATTTGTTGTTGTTGACTTTTTTATAAAACACTGGTGTCAAGAGACAAAGATGCTTCAGTGCAGAGGGAGCTGAGATGAGCTGTGTACACACTCCATTGGGGGAGAAATGTAAATATTTGTAAAGAGACTGCCTATGAAAGCAAAAAAAAAAAAAAAAGTCTGTGAAAAACAAACCGTCAAGTTTAAAGCAAAATTGAGCGCAATACACAAGAGGTCTCATTTCCATCAGCTGTGTGAAAGGGAGATTAAGTGAGCTGGCGGAGATTTGAGCCAGCAAGTATTCTGGTCAAAGGACTGTCAAAAGAAAAGGCATGTGATGTAATTTGATGCTGGAGAGAGTACCTGCCAGTAGCTACAGATCAAAGGGAAAGTGGAGCAGAATGTGAATGGAGCTGAGGCGCTTTGAAGTGGAGCAAAACTTTGCATAAAGCAAAACAATGAACCTCTGCTAAAAAAAAAAAAAATCACATTTTAAAAAAAAGTCTGCGAATATTGAAAAGCAGTGAGGGCGAACACAAACATATATATGAATAGAAATATTCATGATCTTTCAGAAGGAACTTTATTTTTTGCTCGTATGCATCCATAAACTTTGGACTGCGTGGTTTAAGATTAAAAGTACTGACCACAGATATTATAATAATCCAAAAACTATTTATAATAAGCGTAACACTACAGCTGATGCTCCAGGCAGTAGACTCGCAATTCAAGCTGAGTTCAATTAGGATTCCCCGTGTTTCCCTCCTCTGAGGGCGAGATTCTCCCGCTGCTCACAGAGGGTCAGTGAAACCACGTCGAAACTCCACAAAGATCAACTTCTGCTGAGTCAGTTCACTCACACAAAAAATGGAGACCAGGGAGCACAACAGAGGTACAGAATTTGAAGAACAAAATTTGGTACAGAACATCTCTGGACCATGCCGGAGATAGTTACTTTTTTCAGATTGTTGATGTTCCATAGAGTTTTGCTTTCGCTGCAGCGCTTATATTACAACAAAATATAGTCATATCTCCTGAACGCTTTGTGCTATTGCGACCACATTTGGTGGACATGTGTAGATATGATGTCCGAGTGACCACGACAAATTTGGTACCATTTGGCCAATAGGTGGCGCTGTAGCAGTATCATCTAACTATAAAGGAAGTATCCTCTATAGGACTGCCTATTGCATATCTCGAGAACAATTCATCCAATCAAATTCACACTTGGCAGGTGCACGCGGTCATACCGCGGTTCTCGACAACGCTGCAAGCAGAACATCTGGGGGTCAAGCAATCTGGCCAATCCCGGACAGGCACGTGCTCCGAGTGGGCACTGCACTATTTATTTTTTAAAAAAGAAAAGTTTTACATTTTGGGAAATATGCTCATTTGCTTTCTTAGAGAGAGTTAGATGAGAAGATTGATACCAGTCTTGTAATAGAGTGGTCTCAATCTTCTCATCTAACTCTCGCAAAAAAAAGCAAATAATCATATTTCCCAAAATGTCTTTACCAACTTCCGGCACCGAACTTCATATAAAGTCACGTGTGTCTTGGGGATATATAACTGAAAGCATGCAAAATCCAGTCCAATTGAAATGTCTGTTTAATTTCTTGTGTTCCTGCATTTTCTTAAATAAAATGGACAGATTTTAAACTGATTGAAGTGATTCACACAGAAAATACTGCGAAAGGGTGCGTAAGAGGGAGACAGAGAAACAGAGAAGGGGTTAATGCCCCTATTTCCTGGAAATCCATCTATTAAGGGGGACTTTAAACCGCTGGACGTATCATCACTTCAAAGCACAGTGGTGGGAGTGTGTGTGCACGTGTGTGTGTGTGTGTGTGTGTGTGTGTGTGTGTGTGTGTGTGTGTGTGTGTGTGTCCTGATGGGAGCTCAGCGCAAGGGACACACGACTTGGAATATCTCTCCTTCCTAATCTCCCCTTCTGAACGTGCAAGCGCTTAAGCCCGGATAACGTAGCCGTGATTATGGATGATTACGGATAAGTGGGTCGGACGGACGGCGGACGGTGTGTGTGTGTGTGTGTGTCTGTGTGGGCGGGAGGTTGCTGGGCAGAGGTCGCTGATGGTGTGTGCCACCACCAGCATCAGGCATAACTGTTGTAATCAACCGGTGTGTATCAGGTTTATCAGGCAGTGAAAGTGCTACGAAATCAATACGCATTTACTGTTAAGTCAAGAGAAGAAGAAGCACTCATTTACAATTTATTTTAGTCACGTCAATGTTGTGTTCTGGCTGTGCCAGCTTGTTGTGGTGAACTGTTGTGGTTTTGGATGGGGTTTATTTGTATGTATTTCCGGTGTTTCCTGTTTTATTTTGGTGATTCACTCCTCCTGTGTCTTGTCTGGGTTTACTTCCTTCCTTTGTCTGTTTTCCCGCCTTGTGGTTGATTGTCTGCCCCGCCCTGATTTGTTTCACCTGTGTGTAATTTGTCTGTTATTTAAGCCTGTGTGTTTCCCCTCTGTCCTTGTTGGTTCGTACTTGTCTTCCCAGTCCCTTGTCCTCCGTGTTCCTAGTGTTCCTAGTGTTCCTAGTGTTCCTCCTGCCCGTGACTCTCGCACCCTCTGGTTTGTAGTTTTTTTTTGTTTTTGTTCTCAGTTTGTTTTTGGTGTGTTTTCATTTGTACTTTGTTCCCCTCCTTGTTTTGTGATTTTTGGATGTTGTCAGCTTGATTAAAGCTCGCTCTTATTTAAAATCTTCCTGTCCTGCTTGTACTCTGCGTTTGGGTCATCTTAGTAACTCAGCACATGACAGAACGAACCAACCTTAAATAATGACCCCAGCAGAGAGCTTTTATGCCCATTTGGGCATCCGGATTCGGTCCGAGCATCAGCCTCAGCCCCGGCCTGTTGGCTTCCTGAGCTTCCGGCCCATGCCCCAGCAGTCAGCTAGCTTTAGGCTAGCATCAGCCCCGGATCGGTTCTTGGGAACCCGCCTTGCCCTGGGAGGTCCACTAAGTTTACAGTCTGCTGCTCGCCATGCTGATATACAGGACACTAGCTTGGACCTGCTAGGGGTTGGAGCCCCTAGAAGGAAGCGTGGGTCTCGGAGGCGGCGTTCTCCTAAGCTGCTCAGTGTTCCATCCAAAACCAATCCTACTCCTGTGTCGGAGGTCCGGCCGACCTCTGCTCCAAGTTTCCTGTCGGAGGTCAGGCCGACCCCTGCTTCAAGCGTCCTGTCGGAGGTCAGGTCGACCTCTGCTCCACGCGTCCTGTCGGAGGTCCGGTCGACCCCTGCTCCAAGTTTCCTGTCGGAGGTCAGGCCGACCCCTGCTCCAAGCGTCCTGTCGGAGGTCCGACAGACCTCTGCTCCAAGCGTCTTGTCGGAGGTCCGGTCGACCCCTGCTCCAAGTTTCCTGTCGGAGGTCAGGCCGACCCCTGCTCCAAGCGTCCTGTCGGAGGTCCGACAGACCTCTGCTCCAAGCGTCTTGTCGGAGGTCCGGTCGACCTCTGCTCCACGCGTCCTGTCGGAGGTCCGGTCGACCTCTGCTCCAAGTTTCCTGTCGGAGGTCAGGTCGACCTGTGCTCCAAGCGTCTTGTCGGAGGTCCGGTCGACCGCTGCTCCAAGTTTCCTGTCGGAGGTCAGGTCGACCTCTGCTCCATGCGTCCTGTCAGAGGTCCGGTCGACCTCTGCTCCAAGCGTCCTGTCGGAGGTCCGGCCGACTCCTGCTCCACGCGTCCTGTCGGAGGTCCGGCAGACCTCTGCTCCAAGCGTCCTGTCGGAGGTCCGGCCGACTCCTGCTCCACGCGTCCTGTCGGAGGTCCGGCAGACCTCTGCTCCAAGCGTCCTGTCGGAGGTCCGGCCGACTCCTGCTCCACGTGTCCTGTCGACGGTCCGGCCGACTCCTGCTCCACGTGTCCTGTCGGCGGTTCGGCCGACTCCTGCTCCACGTGTCCTGTCGGCGGTCCGGTCGACTCCTGTTCCACGTGTCCTGTCGGCGGTCCGGTCGACTCCTGTTCCACGTGTCCTGTCGGCGGTCCGGTCGACTCCTGTTCCACGTGTCCTGTCGGCGGTCCGGTCGACTCCTGTTCCACGTGTCCTGTCGGCGGTCCGGTCGACTCCTGTTCCACGTGTCCTGTCGGCGGTCCGGTCGACTCCTGTTCCACGTGTCCTGTCGGCGGTCCGGTCGACTCCTGCTCCAAGCGTCTTGTCGGAGGTCCGGTCGACCCCTGCTCCAAGTTTCCTGTCGGAGGTCAGGCCGACCCCTGCTCCAAGCGTCCTGTCGGAGGTCCGACAGACCTCTGCTCCAAGCGTCTTGTCGGAGGTCCGGTCGACCTCTGCTCCACGCGTCCTGTCGGAGGTCCGGTCGACCTCTGCTCCAAGTTTCCTGTCGGAGGTCAGGTCGACCTCTGCTCCAAGCGTCTTGTCGGAGGTCCGGTCGACCGCTGCTCCAAGTTTCCTGTCGGAGGTCAGGTCGACCTCTGCTCCATGCGTCCTGTCAGAGGTCCGGTCGACCTCTGCTCCAAGCGTCCTGTCGGAGGTCCGGCCGACTCCTGCTCCACGCGTCCTGTCGGAGGTCCGGCAGACCTCTGCTCCAAGCGTCCTGTCGGAGGTCCGGCCGACTCCTGCTCCACGTGTCCTGTCGACGGTCCGGCCGACTCCTGCTCCACGTGTCCTGTCGGCGGTTCGGCCGACTCCTGCTCCACGTGTCCTGTCGGCGGTCCGGTCGACCTCTGCTCCACGCGTCCTGTCGGAGGTCCGGTCGACCTCTGCTCCAAGTTTCCTGTCGGAGGTCAGGTCGACCTCTGCTCCAAGCGTCTTGTCGGAGGTCCGGTCGACCGCTGCTCCAAGTTTCCTGTCGGAGGTCAGGTCGACCTCTGCTCCATGCGTCCTGTCAGAGGTCCGGTCGACCTCTGCTCCAAGCGTCCTGTCGGAGGTCCGGCCGACTCCTGCTCCACGCGTCCTGTCGGAGGTCCGGCAGACCTCTGCTCCAAGCGTCCTGTCGGAGGTCCGGCCGACTCCTGCTCCACGTGTCCTGTCGACGGTCCGGCCGACTCCTGCTCCACGTGTCCTGTCGGCGGTTCGGCCGACTCCTGCTCCACGTGTCCTGTCGGCGGTCCGGTCGACTCCTGTTCCACGTGTCCTGTCGGCGGTCCGGTCGACTCCTGTTCCACGTGTCCTGTCGGCGGTCCGGTCGACTCCTGTTCCACGTGTCCTGTCGGCGGTCCGGTCGACTCCTGTTCCACGTGTCCTGTCGGCGGTCCGGTCGACTCCTGTTCCACGTGTCCTGTCGGCGGTCCGGTCGACTCCTGTTCCACGTGTCCTGTCGGCGGTCCGGTCGACTCCTGTTCAACGTGTCCTGTCGGCGGTCCGGTCGACTCCTGTTCAACGTGTCCTGTCGGCGGTCCGGTCGACTCCTGTTCCACGTGTCCTGTCGGCGGTCCGGTCGACTCCTGTTCCACGTGTCCTGTCGGCGGTCCGGTCGACTCCTGTTCCACGTGTCCTGTCGGCGGTCAGGCCGACCCCTGCTCCAAGCGTCCTGTCGGAGGTCCGACAGACCTCTGCTCCAAGCGTCTTGTCGGAGGTCCGGTCGACCCCTGCTCCAAGTTTCCTGTCGGAGGTCAGGCCGACCCCTGCTCCAAGCGTCCTGTCGGAGGTCCGACAGACCTCTGCTCCAAGCGTCTTGTCGGAGGTCCGGTCGACCTCTGCTCCACGCGTCCTGTCGGAGGTCAGGTCGACCTCTGCTCCAAGCGTCTTGTCGGAGGTCCGGTCGACCGCTGCTCCAAGTTTCCTGTCGGAGGTCAGGTCGACCTCTGCTCCATGCGTCCTGTCAGAGGTCCGGTCGACCTCTGCTCCAAGCGTCCTGTCGGAGGTCCGGCCGACTCCTGCTCCACGCGTCCTGTCGGAGGTCCGGCAGACCTCTGCTCCAAGCGTCCTGTCGGAGGTCCGGCCGACTCCTGCTCCACGTGTCCTGTCGACGGTCCGGCCGACTCCTGCTCCACGTGTCCTGTCGGCGGTTCGGCCGACTCCTGCTCCACGTGTCCTGTCGGCGGTCCGGTCGACCTCTGCTCCACGCGTCCTGTCGGAGGTCCGGTCGACCTCTGCTCCAAGTTTCCTGTCGGAGGTCAGGTCGACCTCTGCTCCAAGCGTCTTGTCGGAGGTCCGGTCGACCGCTGCTCCAAGTTTCCTGTCGGAGGTCAGGTCGACCTCTGCTCCATGCGTCCTGTCAGAGGTCCGGTCGACCTCTGCTCCAAGCGTCCTGTCGGAGGTCCGGCCGACTCCTGCTCCACGCGTCCTGTCGGAGGTCCGGCAGACCTCTGCTCCAAGCGTCCTGTCGGAGGTCCGGCCGACTCCTGCTCCACGTGTCCTGTCGACGGTCCGGCCGACTCCTGCTCCACGTGTCCTGTCGGCGGTTCGGCCGACTCCTGCTCCACGTGTCCTGTCGGCGGTCCGGTCGACTCCTGTTCCACGTGTCCTGTCGGCGGTCCGGTCGACTCCTGTTCCACGTGTCCTGTCGGCGGTCCGGTCGACTCCTGTTCCACGTGTCCTGTCGGCGGTCCGGTCGACTCCTGTTCCACGTGTCCTGTCGGCGGTCCGGTCGACTCCTGTTCCACGTGTCCTGTCGGCGGTCCGGTCGACTCCTGTTCCACGTGTCCTGTCGGCGGTCCGGTCGACTCCTGTTCAACGTGTCCTGTCGGCGGTCCGGTCGACTCCTGTTCAACGTGTCCTGTCGGCGGTCCGGTCGACTCCTGTTCCACGTGTCCTGTCGGCGGTCCGGTCGACTCCTGTTCCACGTGTCCTGTCGGCGGTCCGGTCGACTCCTGTTCCACGTGTCCTGTCGGCGGTCAGGCCGACCCCTGCTCCAAGCGTCCTGTCGGAGGTCCGACAGACCTCTGCTCCAAGCGTCTTGTCGGAGGTCCGGTCGACCCCTGCTCCAAGTTTCCTGTCGGAGGTCAGGCCGACCCCTGCTCCAAGCGTCCTGTCGGAGGTCCGACAGACCTCTGCTCCAAGCGTCTTGTCGGAGGTCCGGTCGACCTCTGCTCCACGCGTCCTGTCGGAGGTCCGGTCGACCTCTGCTCCAAGTTTCCTGTCGGAGGTCAGGTCGACCTCTGCTCCAAGCGTCTTGTCGGAGGTCCGGTCGACCGCTGCTCCAAGTTTCCTGTCGGAGGTCAGGTCGACCTCTGCTCCATGCGTCCTGTCAGAGGTCCGGTCGACCTCTGCTCCAAGCGTCCTGTCGGAGGTCCGGCCGACTCCTGCTCCACGCGTCCTGTCGGAGGTCCGGCAGACCTCTGCTCCAAGCGTCCTGTCGGAGGTCCGGCCGACTCCTGCTCCACGTGTCCTGTCGACGGTCCGGCCGACTCCTGCTCCACGTGTCCTGTCGGCGGTTCGGCCGACTCCTGCTCCACGTGTCCTGTCGGCGGTCCGGTCGACTCCTGTTCCACGTGTCCTGTCGGCGGTCCGGTCGACTCCTGTTCCACGTGTCCTGTCGGCGGTCCGGTCGACTCCTGTTCCACGTGTCCTGTCGGCGGTCCGGTCGACTCCTGTTCCACGTGTCCTGTCGGCGGTCCGGTCGACTCCTGTTCCACGTGTCCTGTCGGCGGTCCGGTCGACTCCTGTTCAACGTGTCCTGTCGGCGGTCCGGTCGACTCCTGTTCCACGTGTCCTGTCGGCGGTCCGGTCGACTCCTGTTCCACGTGTCCTGTCGGCGGTCCGGTCGACTCCTGTTCCACGTGTCCTGTCGGCGGTCCGGTCGACTCCTGTTCCACGTGTCCTGTCGGCGGTCCGGTCGACTCCGGTTCCACGTGTCCTGTCGGCGGTCCGGTCGACTCCTGTTCAACGTGTCCTGTCGGCGGTCCGGTCGACTCCTGTTCCACGTGTCCTGTCGGCGGTCTGGTCGACTTCTGTTCCATGTGTCCTGTCGGCGGTCCGGTCGACCTCCGCTCTACGTCTTCTGTCGGCGATCCGGTCGACTCCAGTTCCAAGTGTCCTGTCGGGGATCCGGCTGACCTCCGCTCCACGTCTCCTGTCGGGGGTCAGGTCGACCTCCGTTCCACGTCTCCTGTCGGGGGTCGGGTCGACCTCCGTTTCGGTTGGGCCGCAACCGCCACCTGCTGCTCCGGTTGGGCCGCAACCGCCACCTGCTGTTCCGGTTGGGTCGCAACCTCCACCTGCTGTTCCGGTTGGGTCGCAACCGCCACCTGCTTTACCGGTTGGGCCGCAATCGCCATCTGCTGTTCCGGTTGGGTCGCAACCGCCACCTGCTGTTCCGGTTGGGCCGCAACCTCCACTTGCTTTTCCGGTTGGGTCGCAACCGCCACCTGCTGTTCCGGTTGGGTCGCAACCTCCACCTGCTGTTCCGGTTGGGTCGCAACCTCCACCTGCTGTTCCGGTTGGGCCGCAACCTCCACCTGCTGTTCCGGTTGGGTCGCAACCGTCACCTGCTGTTCCGGTTGGGTCGCAACCTCCACCTGCTGTTCCGGTTGGGTCGCAACCGCCACCTGCTTTACCGGTTGGGCCGCAATCGCCATCTGCTGTTCCGGTTGGGTCGCAACCGCCACCTGCTGTTCCGGTTGGGCCGCAACCGCCACCTGCTGTTCCGGTTGGGTCGCAACCTCCACCTGCTGTTCCGGTTGGGTCGCAACCTCCACCTGCTGTTCCGGTTGGGCCGCAACCTCCACCTGCTGTTCCGGTTGGGTCGCAACCGTCACCTGCTGTTCCGGTTGGGTCGCAACCGTCACCTGCTGTTCCGGTTGGGTCGCAACCTCCACCTGCTGTTCCGGTTGGGTCGCAACCGCCACCTGCTTTACCGGTTGGGCCGCAATCGCCATCTGCTGTTCCGGTTGGGTCGCAACCGCCACCTGCTGTTCCGGTTGGGTCGCACCCGCCACCTGTTGTTCCGGTTGGGCCGCAACCTTCACCCGTTTTTCCGGTTGGGCCGCAACCTCCACCTGCTGTTCCGGTTGGGCCGCAACCTCCACCTGCTGTTCCGGTTGGGCCGCAACCGTCACCTGCTGTTCCGGTTGGGCCGCAACCGTCACCTGCTGTTCCGGTTGGGCCGCAACCGTCACCTGCTGTTCCGGTTGGGCCGCAACCTCCACCGTCTGATTCGCCGGTTGGTCCGCAACCACCACCGGCTGATTCGCCGGTTGGTCCGCAACCGCCACCTGCTGTTCCGTCTGGTTCGCCGGTTGGGTCGCAACCGTCACCTCCTGTTTCGCCTGGGTTTCAGCCCAAAAGGCTTGTTCCTGTGACTGCTGGGCCGCGGTTCCGGGACCCCGGGTTCCCCGGCTCTGGCTCTGCCTTGCCCCCGGGCCGTCCGCCCGAGTTTCCCGGCTCTGGCTCTGCCTTGCCCCCGGGTCATTTGCCGGAGTTTCTCGGTTCGGACTCTGCCCTGCCTCCGGGCCGTCCGCCCGAGTTCCCAGACTCTGTCCCGGTTCTGTCCCCGGGCCGTCCGCCCGAGTTCTCAGGCTCTGTCCCGGTTTTGCCCTCAGGCCGTCCGCCTGAGAGGGTCGGTGCCCAGGGTTCCTGGAGTCCCTCCTCCGGGCCCCCCTCCGCCCACCCGGTTCTGGTTGTGGAACGTCTGGGATCCGTCCCTTGAGGGGGGGGCTATGTTGTGTTCTGGCTGTGCCAGCTTGTTGTGGTGAACTGTTGTGGTTTTGGATGGGGTTTATTTGTATGTATTTCCGGTGTTTCCTGTTTTATTTTGGTGATTCACTCCTCCTGTGTCTTGTCTGGGTTTACTTCCTTCCTTTGTCTGTTTTCCCGCCTTGTGGTTGATTGTCTGCCCCGCCCTGATTTGTTTCACCTGTGTGTAATTTGTCTGTTATTTAAGCCTGTGTGTTTCCCCTCTGTCCTTGTTGGTTCGTACTTGTCTTCCCAGTCCCTTGTCCTCCGTGTTCCTAGTGTTCCTAGTGTTCCTAGTGTTCCTCCTGCCCGTGACTCTCGCACCCTCTGGTTTGTAGTTTTTTTTTGTTTTTGTTCTCAGTTTGTTTTTGGTGTGTTTTCATTTGTACTTTGTTCCCCTCCTTGTTTTGTGATTTTTGGATGTTGTCAGCTTGATTAAAGCTCGCTCTTATTTAAAATCTTCCTGTCCTGCTTGTACTCTGCGTTTGGGTCATCTTAGTAACTCAGCACATGACAGTCAAACTGGTGATCCTATAGAATGGAGATGGTGAATAATGAGATCAGGAACTCAGTAAATGTTTTTGAAGTAAATTAAGTTCCTAATTGATCAACTAATATCAGATACGATAAAAAATATAGACCTTATCCAATGAAAGCTGGAGCTATAGATTGAGATAATATATTTGAGATTCTATAGTTATATGAAAAGAGAGGAAAGAGGAGGGTAAAACATACTAGGATTATAAATTTGAAGATAACTTTAAGCCCATTCCCCTTGATCTGTTGCTTACTTTTGAGCACTAAACACAGCCGGGGATTGATGAATCAAACAACATAAACAACAATACAAATTACTATTTTAAATCATTTATATGATGCTTTTGGATTTATTCCTTCCAACATTTTTTTACAATGTTCTCGTTCCTTCGGGGTCATTGTAATATTCTGCTGACTTTAGAAATGAGTGTTACATCAAATATCTGTAGATAGTGGTCAGTCAGTCCTTATGGAAGAACTCTTTACTCATTAAATGTGCGTTATCAGTCATCATAAGCCTCATAGATGTGGGTCAGTAGGGGGCTTTTGCTACATCTACTAGATTGCAAAAGTGAAAGCAAAACAGCACGTTGTAAAACTGTTTGAAATGTTACGTTTTGAACACAAACAAAAATGCTTCTTTAGGTTTAGGCAACAAAAGTAATTTCAGTTTTGGGTAAAGATCATTTGTTTGGCTTAAAATAACTACGTTTGAGAAGTGAATGTGAAACTTAAGGTTGTGAAACCAAAGACAACTACACATTGTTGGTTCTACATGGGATGCGAACCACAGTCTCCTGGGAGAAAAGTCCTGCACTGTCTATACTACAGTCCCTTCTACTTTTGCTCCTGTCATAATTAGTAAGGTCGTTGTTGTCTTCTTTTATTCCTTCTTTTGGTGATCACCCATGTGAATCGATGATAAAAACTACTAGCAGGCCCCTACTGACCCACATCTATGAGGCTTATAACCACTGAAAACGCCCATTTAATGACCTGATATCAGTCTAACCGGCTGGCAAAAAGCAGAGAGGGTATAGATTTTTAAAACTGTTTTCTTCTAAGGCAGATTTTTGGAGATACACATGGGTACTCTCTTACCTCCACTGACAAAAGCAAGTCTACTACATGATGCCAAAACACATTCTTTTACACAGACAATAACAAAACGGTGTGTACTTGACTGCTTAGAGTCTGTAAATCACTGAGAACAGGCCACAAGTTATTACCTTTCCCATAAAATGTAACATTGAAGATACTTTTTCATGATGGATTTTCCTTATGGTAGCAGCAGCAAGGGTTTATTGAAATCTCAGAAAAGAAAGAGAACAATAAGAAGTGACAAAAGATAAAAGGTTGTTGTTTATGTGTTGGAGAAAGTACACGACTGACCTCTTTGCGGTGACGGCGACCTTCCTCTGGCAGATGACGGAGACAGCGGTGGGAGACGCTCCTCTGCCAGGCTCCACGACGATGTCCCACAGCGCTGAGTCACTGGGCCGCGCCGCGCTGAATGACAGGCCCGTTTTCACTGTCCCCCTGTGGTAAATGCATAAATAAATAAATACATGATCCAGTTAGTGCAAAGCGTGAATTTCCCTCACAAGATGTCTCATTAACTGACTCAGATTTGATGCGAGCTGTGTAAAGTAAAAGCTTCATGTGCTGTAATTTTGTTTGTGAGGTTTCTGACTCTTTTAATACCAACAAAGGTTGCAAGCACATAATGTGCAATATATGCTGTACAGAACAATACAGTATAATAATGTTCCAACATTGAACAGATGTACTTGAATTATGAACATCTGTGTCTTTTGTATCTGCAGCAATACTGTCACAAAGCTTTTGTAAAAGTAATTATACATGTATAATGTATGTATATGTATACACGTGCGTGTTTTGTATGTGTCCATTTGGTGTTTAGTCACCCATGTTGTGCCTAACGAGGTGAGTCACCGACAGACTGATGTGTCGCATGCTGCCGGCAGACTGAGAATTAGCAGGGGTATTTATTTCCATTAGCCCCCGGGGACAACTGTGGAATTAGTTAATCACATGTCTGATTCAGACACACACATCGCTCTGCCAGAAGAGATGGAACGTTTATTATAAATAATGTGAATGGACCCAGACAGTCCTCGAGGTCCAACAATCAAACAAGCCCCTTTGTGTTTTTTTAAAAGCAGACATCTCTCTGCTAAATCGTTCACGTCAAATATCACAGGACAGGGTCATAAAGCGGTTATTTAAGGCGAGATGTCGCTTCTGATCCACGTTTAAAATGCAGTGATTCACTAATCTGCTCTCACACAGACACCTAGCTGTGGGGCGGGGAGCTTCGTGTGTTTCCAAAACGGGCCAATTTCCTCGTGGCGGGGATTCAACGAGGCGCTGGAAACGCTCCAGAGGGAATTCGAGCTCACACTCACTACAAGAGCATCACTCAGCTCCCGCAGGTTTTGTCGGCAGGATGTTCACGCTGAGGATGATTTGAGAAAACCTCAACCTCGATAAGGTGTTGTATTAGGTTTGCAAACTGTGAATGTCGCCGGATTGAAGTCGGCGAGACAATCTCGAGATCATGTGTGACATCCAACAGGGTAGACTGTGGCCATGAGAGGAAAAGAAATGGAACAAAGCAAAGCTGAAGTAAACGCGTTCAAAATACCATTAAACTTCCGTCACCTGTGCCACCTGTTGATACCAGGACGGACAGATCTACGCTTTCATTACGCCTGCCGCATATTCTGTTCGTGCCATCAGTGTGTGTCAGTTTACTACTTTCTAGCTTTGTCCCTCTTCCCCGTCCACTTCATGGTCTGATAGTGATACATTTCATTAATACACCCAGATTAAAAAAAGATAATATACTTGGAAATGAATGTAGAAACGCTTTTTTTGTTTTTGTTTTTTACATACTTGCTGCTCAGTAATGGTTTAGAGACGCAACCTGCTATTTCACAGCAATCAATCTGTCCATTTTAACAACCTGTACTTTGTCATTTCAGCAACAAAACAGCATTTAAATAGCCGAGCAACATTAAAACTGACAGAGGGAGAGACGCATTTAACCTATTCATGCCACAATAATGCATGCCCTCGTGTTCAGCACACACAATTACAAATACTGATTAGTAATCAAACAGCAACCAGACTGATCAATAAGCATCGAGACAGGGTCAAGGTCAGGTTTTTTTTCGACAGACAAAACACAAGAATTGTCTTTGAAGCAAATTGACAAGTTGATGATGCAACAAGTGCTGGATAAAGACAGATCATTTTCTGGATCAAACAGCTTGTAGCCAAAGGCAAAATTACACTTTCATCTACAATTTGAAAGAATGTTTGAAATATAATGTATATAAATATTGATTTGATTACGTAGATCAAGCAGGCAGACCAAGAATTTCGATTTTTTTTAAAAACTGAGACCTCATTTTGGAAAATATTAGATCTGTTGTTTTGATCTGTTGTTGTTGGGACAGTATGTAGGGTTTGGCGACATCTAGTGGTGTGGTTGCAGATTTCAACCAGCTGTGTACCCCTCCGCTCACTCCTCTCTTTCCAAGACTGCAGTAATGTGAGCTGCCAAGTGCAAAACCGTGGTAACACCGTTCACCTCGCTCAGAGGCCATCCTTACTATAATAACACTACTTTAGGAGCAACAGAGGTCAGAAGGCGGCTACCGCAGTTCATACTTGCCAACCTTGAGACCTTAAAAAGATTTCAAAGCTAAAGAGGGGGGGGTCTTTAAGTACACTACAACAGGAGTTTTATGTTAAACTTTTGATTTTTCCTGTAACTCCCAGGAAAGAGATCTGAATAATTCACCCATCTGGTGTGAACTTGGCGTGTGAATCTCTGGCATAAACTAATATTCATCTGTTTGTATTTATTTTTCCTTGCACTTGAGTATTTCTCTCTCTTAGTACTCTCAATTTCTCTCTCCATCTCTCACTCAATGAAGGTCCTTTCAGACACAACGTGACAACGGCACCACTGCGCTCTGAAACACGTTATTTCCGATGGCTAGCGCACAGCCACGGCGGCTTTTCGCTGCACCGAGCAAACCCCAACTATGGGCGCTGCATGATGTGGCGAGCGCAGCTGAAACATGAGCTCAAACTACACTGTGTCGCAAGCATAGAGCTCTCTTCCGCCGGGAAACGGCAGTTGGTGTCGCTCTATTGTCGTCCGGGTGGAAAAAGTAGGGATTATACACACTGTTCAGTTCCAGAAACAGGTTGAGATAACAAAAAGGAAAAAAAGTGTACAAATTTGTCATAAACCGGAAGAAATACGGGAGAATTGTGACCCCGGGAGAAAACCGGGAGAGTGTCTCCTGGGAAAAATCATGAGCGTTGGCAAGTATGCCACAGTTTCACAAGCGTGTCGGAGAACTACGACAGCCTGCAGGTAACATAAAAACACAAAAAAGGCTCTCTTTAGAGTCAGTGTTTGGTTTGTCCACTCTGGGTTACTGTAGAAACATGGCGGAGCAACATGGCAGACTCTGTGAAGATGACCCACTCCCTATGTAGATATGAAGGGCTCATTCTAAGCTCACAAAAACACAACAATTCTTAGTTTCAGGTGATTATACACTAATGAAAACATCCTCTCTCTGCAAATAGATCCCCCAAAATATTACACACTGTTCCTTTAATTCTTAATTCTTTTCTCATATCTTCTATTAAAAATCTGTGATTCTCATCACAGATTGTGTTTCAAATTATGGACAATTATCTTTCCAAAGTTTTAAATGTTTTATCACAATCTAACCAAACCACCTCCATCAACTGACTCATTTTCTCGCTGCTCGTCCAGCTAAGCGTCAACAGTGACAGCAGCACCTGATGACCATCCTTCCCGGGGGTACGAACCACTTCAGCCGGCTCCCGTTGAGTGTGGAGGAGCAGTAACTTAATGCCACAATCTTCCCGGATCACTGGGTTTCTCGCCCGCAAGCAGACATGAGATACTCCCCGCGGAGAAACCTCATTTCGGCCACTTCTGTCCTCGCTCTTTTGTCTTTGTCAGTCACTACCCAGAGTTCATGACCACAGCCAGGTGAGGGATGGATATCGAGCGGTAAAGTTAACAACTCTTCACTGCTGTTTTTACCAAACTCAGTCAATATCTCTTGTTGTTTGCCTGTTAATGTCATTAATTGTTAGCCATTTATGTAGGAGCAAATGGGTTGTTCTTTTGTCGTCTGTGGACATTGTGTTTCTCTCAGATATTCTGCTTTATAATTGTTGGTACATCTGCTTTTTTCTACTTAAATGCAAGCTCACAAAATGCTTGATATTCCACCTGATGAAATGTTCATAGTTTCTTTTAAATAAATGTTGCGTTTACAAGCTGCCTGTGCACTTAACAGGTGGGTACGATGGCCTTACAAACTACGCACGCACACACACATCTACATGGTTAATCCTGGCAGTCAGCCGGCATCATCTCCACCGTAAAGGGTTAACCTCTTGATTCATTTTCAATCAGGGCCACAGATTATCTTGCCTAACCCTGCCGCAGAGTGGACTCAATCTTGGGCCAAAGAGTGAAGTAGAGCAGGGATTTCTCCCAGGAGGAATCAATCACTTTGCCAAGCTCCTCAGAGCTCGCATTCACTTGGACTTAACCGCTGCTGGACTCCGTCCCCTCTTCTTGTCCAATCTCATTCTGGATGTGGCAGTGGGTCAGAAATACACGGATTGAAATCACTGACCTTGTATAGTCAGTGACTCAGATTTTTGGGGGAATCAGGTGGTAAATCCTCCCAAATAGTCAAAAACAACAGCAGATGTTAAAGAGTCGGCGTCTCTCTACCAAATCTTATTCAACGATGATAGCGGAGCTACATCCAGGTCGCTGGGTCTGTATGTGCAGGCATGTTTGTGTCTGATATTTGAGAAGGGATCGACTGACACACAGCCACAGGTTTATATGTTCTCCTATGGATTAATACACATATCTTAACATTTCTCTCCATTTGCCCGCATCCGGCCGCAGATTACCGCCGGGTTGGTATGTCGTTTGCAGCATGATATCACTAAATCACGGGATTAAGAGGAAAAAATTTGTCTTGCGTTTCAAACAAAACCATTAAGCTGAGTAAAGACTGGAAACCTCACTGCGATGGCTTTGCACGTCACTGATCTGAAGCATTCTGATAAAAACAATTTCGACTCAGTGATGTGCATCAAAAGGCAGAAACTTTGGAACAGATTGAACTGCAGGTGGTGTCAGCGCGACAGGGCTGCTTTTATATTAACTCAACTTTTACCCACAGGAGTGAGGGAGATGTTAGTTATTTGTTTTCCTGCTCCATTAAACCAATGCATTATTTATGAAGTCAAATACCCAGAGAACCTTGTTGAAACGTTAGTGGGATGTTGAGATATGGAAACCGGTGAATCATTTGCCAATTATTTCCCTGTTTATGGAAGAGTGCTCTCCATAACTCCCCCACTAACGGAGAAAGTTGAAGTAGACTACTGATATAACATGTCAGTAATTTATGAAGCCAGTGAGACTGGCAGACAACACAAGTCATGTTGGCGCTCAAGCATTTTACCGAACGGCCTTGATGGCGAGCCCCATCAGCATTCGAGTGCCTTAAGTAACCATTTAAATGCATGGAGCTTATCCTTCATGAAGATGCTCAAACATACTGTTCATCATGGCGATTCCACTCGGTTTCAGTCTCTTTTTCTGCTTCATATGTTTCAATTAAATTTTATGTGACTCCCCCTAAACTTGTGGCCTCTGCTGACTCAGCAACATAGTTGAATAATTTTTATGTTTTCTGGGAATGACATTTCAAGCTAAACACACTTTATTTAGTTATGTAGGGCCAAAATGGGACGTTGGCATACTACAGTGTGTAATGTGGTTATCCTGGTTCAGAGTAATTTAATCTAAACGCCACAGGCTATAGCACTGCAGCCCATTCGTACAAAAAGGCATATGAATAACACGTAATCAGTAAGGCATTTAGCGTGCAATTTGAACACCGTTCTTGTTTTTGGCGCGTCATTTGTAGTGAGTCCAATGCATCCGCGTAAATATGCTACGCGCAGAGCTAGTGATGTAGATCGATTGTGAAAAAAATATCTAATGGCGATTATTTTGGCCAATATTGCAATTGCGATATGATTTGCGATATTAAAAGGGAATGATCATTTTTACATCATTATTCTCAATTTCATTGAAAAACATAATAAATCATTATCATTATCATCATTATTATATCATCAATCATCATTATTTTTGCAGGGATCTGTACCAAACATTAGAATATGATTTGTAGGCCAGGACATCTCTGCAGCACAATATTAAATTACAAATGGTATTTTGACACACATTTTGCCTTTAACAAATACTGTGCTTCCTTTTGCAGTAGGCCATATTGTCATTTAGATAAAATTTGGATTAATTGTGCAGCCCTAACGTAGAATAAAATGTGAGAAAGACTGCTTTTGGTGGGCGGCAGGGGAAGCGGACGGGTCCAACAAACACAGGACTTTCAACTGGGAGACCAGTGTTTGAGACCGGTGTTTTGTTTTGTAAGTTACATGCGTAACCTTTCTCAAGTGTTTTTTTTGGTGACGTTTGTGACGTGTTACTTATGTTACGTTGTTTCCGTAGGTATTGTACTTAGTTTACGTATTTATATCAAGCCCAATTGTGACGTTTTCCCTAAACCTAACTATATAATAGTTTATAATAATTTTGTTGCATGGCGTACAAATGACACAAGAAAAGCCTAAAATGCATCCTCATGACACGCAGAATGTCCTTGTAATGTCAATCATACACCTTCTTGTGAGATCGGGTTGGGCACTGACATCTGTGGCTTATAGAAAAAGCTACTTAGCTATCCAAATCTGGCATCAATATCACCACAATGCATGCAAAACAACCAGCAGAATGTATCTAAAGTGGGTCTAACCTCTACAGAATAATACATGTTAAAAATGTCTGACATGAGAGTTGAAACTTAAGTCACAAAAATGAGAAGCGGAGCTAAACTTCACTGCTGTGAGACTTGACTCACTTCACCTTAAGTTTTAATTTGATATAAGACTTAAAAGCAAACCATTCAGGTCTCGTGTTTTGAACTGGTAAACCACCACGCAGGCCTTGTATAGCCACACACTTTAAATATTTAGTGTATAGACCTCTACATTGAAATTTCTTGGTCTTATGTAAAAAAAAAATTTAAAAAAGCACTGTAAACTCAACTTTGATTGAAAAAAGTTTCAACCTGAAAGACACCTTAGCAAAGTGATCAAGAAGACTTGGCTTGGGCTCCCCCTGTAGGACTTAAGACGATGTAACTCAAATGACTAAAGACCTGATTTGGACTTGCACAAAAATAATTGTCCAACATAAAATCTAATGCTAGAGGACAGGTACATGTCCGAACTGTGGTGCACAGTTTGTCTAGTAAATATGAGGCATAAAGGCTGAAAACAGGGGGAAACAGCAAGGCTGGTTTTGTTGTGTCTTTAAATCAGTACCTCTTAAGCTCACTAATGAACACGTTATATATTGTCGTTTGGTTTTAGAGAGAGGTTATATGCCAGACTATTTCTTAGTTGAGTCTTGTCATCATCGTGAGACTCAGAGAAGACTTCAAGAAGTTACTGATCAGGGGCCAAGGAATAGTCTGGCACATAACCTCCTGTAAAACCACAACTGCTTATCTAACTTGGCAAGAAAGTGAACATATTTTCCACAATGTCCAGAGCAGCCTGATAAAGAAAAGATCTCTCACCTGAGAGTAAAACTTTCCAGGGTAGATGTGCTGGCCAGAAAGACGTAGAAAGTAGCGACGTCTGCGGCCTTCAGGGGCTTTGAAGAGGTCTGAATCACCACGGCGCCTCCCAGCCTCAGTCGAAAAAAGGTGGGGTTCCCCGGTGGAGTTCGGAGCAGATTGACACTTCCTATCCGCCTCATCGGTGTCCCTGATCCCCCGGAGTCTCTTCCTCTTCCCACTCCTACACGCTGCAGGCTATCCTGCGGGGCACACTGGCCCGTCTGATCCCTCCGACTCTGGAAATAGACTTCCACGAGGTTCCCCTGAAGCCCCTTAATTCCTTCGATCCGTCCTGCTTCCCTGCTGGAGCTGCTCGATCGGCTGCCTGAGCTGAACCAGGCCGGTTCTGGCTTCAGCTGTGCTACGCAGAATCCACCCGGAGACACCAGGCATGCCCCGCGAACCTCCCTCGTCTCCCAGAAGGCGTACGCCGTCACACAGTGAGCTCCATCCTTTGCCTTATCGGCTCCGGTGCTCTTTTCTTGCCCGACAGCGATGTCACTTTCCGTGGGCATGTGGAAGAGAATCTTGACAACGGGGGATGAAGAGCGAACCTGGCGGACCAAAATGACTGGCAGGATCCTGAGCCCACTGAGGAGCAGGTCTGGAGGAATCGGGGCATCCACGCTGAGGGGGCCGTATGAAGTGTTGACAGCTGGCTGGAGGAGCCCAGCGCCTTTACCGGTGATGAGAAAAGTCTGAGTCTGAACCTTCAGGCTGGAGTTCCCTGATGACCCTGGGCTGTCCTGCATCAGAAGCACATGGTCCACATTGAGGACCCGGAATTTGACGGTGGGGTAAACTGGCGATGGGGTGGAGGACGTCCCAATGTCCACAGCAACCTTCTGACTTTCGGCAACTGGGAGGAGGAATTTGTAAAGAGAGATTAGTGCAATAACCACTCTACTGCTGCGTAAACTCAACATATCAGTATTAGTTTTCACATCTGCTATTAAAGAGGACCCATTATGCTTTTGTGCTTTTTCCCTTTCCTTTAGTGTGTCATATAGTTGTTTGTGCATGTAAAATGTCTGCAAAGTTACAAAGCCAAAGAGAGTTACTCTCCCCTACAGAAACACTGCTCCTGAACTGCCTGAAACGCCTTGCTAGAAGTCCCGCCTTTTCTTCCGTAACATGGTGATGTCACCAAGTAATACATTTGCATAACACCTGCTTAGGAGCTAGGTAATACGCCCTCAAACAAACCTAGTTAGAGCGGAGCCAGAGAGTAGTCTGAAGGGCTTGGTTCGGGGGGGTTGAAAAGAGGTGCCGGTATGAGAAAAATTGTTTTTTGAACTTATGTAAACATGTTCTAGTAGAAAACCAAAATACAAGCATTCACCTGAAAATAAGCATAATAACCTCTTTAAGAAATACACAGTTGCCACTTACAAAATCAGTTACTTCAATGTAGAGCATTTGATGAGGATGGCAGGATGACAAAGGGCTTTAGAAACAAGACAAAAGGTCGAGGACGGGGTGAGTTGGGTGCCACAGGGATCAAGAAAAGTCGGTGAGGGCAAATAGGTCATCGCGAGAAGCCAAGGGCAGTGAAACTAAAGGCAATGACTCATTTTCCCCTTGTAGTTTCCTGCACTGAAAAAAAAGTGTAAGAAACATGGAGAGAGAGGTTAGGCATGAAATAATTGGCCTTTGATAGTACGAGTGCCTCTCAAAAGTGGGCTAGGAGACGGATTGATCTGCACTTTTGAACGTGAAATGTGAAAAAATAACCCTAAACGTATGAGATCATTAATTTTTAGGACCATCGTAACCGCTGTGTAACGGAGAACATGAAAGGAACAGTTTTATGCTCAGCATTTCTGCCTCACCCCGCCTTTCAAGCAACTGCAAAATCCCGGCTGCTCCCGTCTCTAAAAGTTGAAGAGACTATTTTACATCGTGACCCTCAAAAAGCAAAACCACTGTTAAAACCAGCACTCCTCCAAAGTCATTCACTTCTATGAAGTGCAGATATAACAAGTCTAATGATGGCACTCAATGTAGTTGGACTGATGGGAAAAGAATATACAGTGTCATTTTCTAGTGCATACAATGGAACCAGATGGTAACAGTTATAGTAAATCCACAGGTTGCGTATTAAATGTTTAGCCAAATGACACACTACTGCTGCAAAATGGCTCGATTTCAGGGATATTATATTCTCCATTGTCGTTATCATTTCTAGCACTAAAACACAGGAACACTACATGTACAACTCTTGCTTGCACCAGGGTTATACTCATACGTCGACAGAAATTAAATTTCCCCGATCTCCACGCACTACTTCTATGCGATGCAGTAAAGGGAATGGCAAATGCAGATTCTGAGTGGTTAAAAAGCCTCGCTTGTAACTTCCATGAGATGACTGTTTGTCCCAACAGGACGCTGCGTGTGACAGCTTCCACCTCCTCCTGCCAAAGACCCCTTGGCGATGTGCCATCCTCTGTGTTGAAGTGCTCCAGAATTAATGTGCGAATTTGACTTTCTGTACTTCCCAAAAATAACTCATCGGAATGCAAACGTAAAGGCCTCAGAAGCGGCATATCATTATTTTCTGATTTTCTAACCATATTCTGTGAATACATCTATATGTAAATCAATATTCCTTCTGAAGGCAAAGGAGAACCAGTGAAAAAAAATACAGATGTCAGAGTTGATATTAAAAATGTACTATTCAGAAACGCACACAGGAAAACCGTCTTTTAGATTCCATGCCTGTAGGAGATTCACATTAAAAGGCCAAGGTAGATATTGGCTGCTACACATCACATTTGCATGATATCTGCAGAAATAAGGCAAACCAAAAGTACAAGGAGAGTAAAGGTGATCCAATTGTACATCAATGCTTTATTTCCTGTCTGCTGCTGTAAATCTGTCTACCTGGGGGCGTCAGAACAAAAGTGTAATCGTCTAATTGGATTAAATGAACTGACATTTTATGGTTTACGTTTTATCATCTCCACTAAGGAGATGAAGTTTATCTATGAACAGACCTTTTAAAAGAGTCCCCAGGCCGAGGATAAACTCATTAGATTTTGTTGATGTAGCAGATTATTGGCTTTTAGTCATAAACAGAAGTTAATAGTTAAAACATCATAATCAAGGGACTTGATTCCAAATCCTAGCAAGTTTTATACAGTAGGATAAATAATTCAATTTAGGTTCTAAGGGTTTAAGTTGAGAAATATTCTTTGGCAGAGGTTTGTGCTCTCTAGTTTCATTTTATAACAAGCAGGAGAGAGATGTCTGTATACTTTCAGTTTTCATGTAAAAACAGGACAATAGTTGTCTGCTATAAAGCAGACTGTTATCAGGCCATTAAATAGCGTAACCAGTCACTATAAGCACCATAGATGTGGGTCATTAGGGGCCTACTACGCCTACTACATTGTAAAAGTGAAAGTGAAATTTAAAAGCAACACATTCTAACGTGTAAAATAAAACCACATCTTTAGGTTTAGGCAAAAAAAACAGTTAGGTTTAGGCAGTAAAATTACAACTTCATCAGGTTTACGCAACAAAACTACAACTTCTTTACATTTAGGCAAAACAAACAGTTAGGTTTAGGCAATAAAACTATAAGTTATTTAGGTTTAGGCAACAAAACTACAACTTCTTTACATTTAGGAAAAAGAAACAGTTACGTGTAAGCAATAAAACTACACCTGACTTCCGCTTCTGTTCCTGTCGCAATTACTACACTAGAGGTCGCTGTCATGTTCTTTTATACATTTTTTTGGTGATCTACCATGTGAATGGATGATAAAACCTATTAGTGGGTGTAGTAGGCCCCTCTTCAACCACATCTACGGGGCTTATAGCGACTGATAACGCCTATTTAATAGCCTGACAACAGTCTAATTGGCTGTATAAAGAGACCATGCACAATAATAGACTGGCTGGTACCGTGTCAAGGTTGTAAATCCATCTTGTTAAAAATATATCCTCATAAATCTGGCCCCCGATCACGTCGCAGGGCAGGTCAAAGCGAGCATGTCTGACTGGGAAAGGACATAGTTCATACTGAGATGATGATTGGAAGTAATGCTCACACACTGGCATTGCTAGTAAAACACTGGTCTGTGAGACAAAGTGTGAATGGATGTTTTGGTAAAAAATCATTCGTTAGGATGACAGTATTTTTAGTTGCAGCTTCTGAAAATGAGTCCCACTGCTGCTATACACTGCTGTACATCAGTGAACATATTATTGATCAGCTATTAATGTGCCGTCTGGATCTCCTGAAATGTCTTGACTTGTGATATTAAAAAGAACTCCAATTATAAATGTTAGTTCAACCTCAGACGGGCTCGTTCACACAACAGGCGGCTCATCTGTGACTGGACTGAAAGATAAGCCTTGCCATGCATATTCATGGGTCCCATGCAGGGAAGATATCAAAAGGCTGAACTCTATCACTTAGACACGCATTAAGAGCACAGCTGAGTCCTACACTATAGCAGAAAATACAGCAGTCCCACATATGCATGATGGGAAAAAATGCACACACAGATACCATGCACAGATATAAACCCAGGGAAATCTCAGAAAGTATAGTCTTTCGCATGATACCGGTATCACAGAGAGACAGACAGGCTCACTGGGACTTCATAGCTTCCCGATGCAGGTTATCTTTAAACAAGCAGAGAAACAGCTGTGCAACCACGGCACCAGGCCTCTTTAATCCCACAGATGCACACACTTTCATTTAGACAGAGGGACAATGGACAGAGGTAGTGGCCACAAAATCCTCAAAAATAGGAAAACACAAGCCCTGCGTTCTCATAAAGCCAGGCACCTGAACACATCATTGCAACTTCCAATGTGACCCCATAGTACATATATTTCACAAGTTATACTTATTTTTTTTTTAAATTATTTTTAATTTACTTATTTTTGCTGGTTTTTTTGGTCCTTTCCTTTTTTTTATTCTCTTTTTATTATTATTTTTTGTTTTTGTTTGGTATATGTTTAATTTTTGTTGCTATCGGATTTAATTCATTTATATGTATAAATGTAATTGTTTATGAATTTAACTCTGCTTATTTAATGGTGCAGTATTATTGTTATAGGGATGGGGGGGGGGGGGGGTTATAATTTGTTTATACAATTATTTATTGGATTTTGTACAGAATACCAATAAAAAGACTTTGAGCAAAAAAAAAAATCCCATTCTAAACTCCTATTTTGTGCATGTGAGATTACACCAGAACTTCAATGAGGGATATAAGCAAGATCATATACTCATTTCATCTTCAAACACAAACACAGCTGGAGCCTTTAGGCTATACTTCCAACCCAGTTATTTTCATATATGTTCCCTGTCTGCTCCAACACACACATGACCAATAGATGCATACAAATCAGAGTTCATTAAAGCAGTCAGAGATCTCACCTTTAACAGCTGTAAGAACAGCCACCACTGGGAGCAATGCACGGAGGGCAAAGTTGGGCATCATTTCCGCAAAAGTTGCAGGTTTCTGCTGCTGCGCCCTCCAGGTGCGCACCGACAGACAGCAGGTAAACGTTGGTGACCGTCTGCAGCCGGTTGGAAGAAAGCTACATTGTCTGATGTCCAGTAAAGTTACTTCCTCTGACTGTGGAAGGATCAAGTGAAAACAAACCCGATGGTTTAACTTCCTTTATCCACACAACGCTCCGTCTTGTTGCATCTAGAATAGTTTTTTTGTTCAATCTCTTTTTGGTTCCTCTTGGATGGATGGATGGATGATGTTTTCCTCCAGGAGCACACACAGCAACAGGCAGGCAGGCGGGCACAGCTATTCCCATGATAGAAATCCGTAAACATGTGCCCTCTGTCAGATTAACGAGAAACCACGTGGGTAATCTCGCCGGTAGGGAGAAGAGCTGTGAGCAAATTAAATGCACATGAGGTCAAAGGGATCAGTGGTTTCTCCACGAGTCGTTTTAATGTTGATTTAACGAATTAAAGATGTGATTCTGGGCTGGGAGGTGCATTTATATGCAGGAACACATTAATATTATCATAATTATAATAATAATTATTATTATTATTATTATTATTGTTATTATTATTATTATTATTATTATTATTATTATCATTATTATCATCATTATTATTATCATTATTATTATTATTATTATTATTATTATTATTGTTATTGTTATTATTATTATTATCATTATCATTAGTATTATTAGTATTATTAGTATTATTATTAGACATTACTTGTTATTATTATTTCCTTGCTTATTCATGCAATTTAACAATTTTTTTGTTTTGTTTTTTTAACTATTAAAGTTCTAGTAAATTCATATATCTTCATATTACACTCAGAAGACCTTTGTATTATTATTATTATTATTATTTTATTATTATTAGACATTACTTCTTTTTTCATCGCTTATTTATGCACTTTTACTGTTTTCATTTTTTTCTACTATTAAAGTTATTCTGAGATTATTATTATTATTATTAGACATTACTTCGTCATCGCTTATTTATGCCCTTTTACTGTTTTCTACGTTTTTTTTACTGTTAAAGTTCTTCTCAGAAATTCACAGATGTTCATATTACACTCAGATGGCCTTTGTATTATTATTATTATTATTATTAGACATTATTTATTATTATTTCCTCGCTTATTATGTGCACTTTTACTATTTTTAAGCTTTTTTTCCTATATTGTTAAACCTCTTTTAAGAAATTCACAGATGCCCATATTACACTCAGAAGGCCTTTGTATTAATCGCAACTTTACTTATGTGCCAATTTTTGAGGGGGGTAAAAAAAAAAGAAAGCTCAGTGCAGGTTTTGCCAGCTGTCAACTGCATTCTCTCAGTCCACGGCATCACATGGGATCACAGTGCGTAGGATCGAGCAGATGGATTCAGGCACTATAGCTAAAGCCTCGAGGTGTCACAGAACACTATGCATTTTGGCAACATGGTACAAAGGATCAGCAAACACTCCATGCAAACTCCACACTAAACTGGTGTGAGTCCTGCTAAATCACATAAAAGTTGTTTATTGACAATTTAAGACAAATGGACTTACATAGCGCTTTTCTAGTCTTCCGACCACTCAAAGCGCTTTACACTACATGTCAGTATTCACCCATTTACACACACATTCATACACTGATGGCAGAGGCTACTAAGGTGCCAACTTTGCCCATCAGGATTTAATCTAAATACTCATTCACACACCGATGGCTATGCCTCCAGGAGCAATTTGGGGTTAAGTGTCTTGCTCAAGGACACATCGACATGTGACCCGGAGCAGCCGGGGATCGAACCACCGACCTTCCGATTGGTGGACAACCTGCTCTACCTTCTGAGCCACAGCCGCCCTTAACAACTGCACATATGTGTCCAGTCGACTTTTCAAATAAAGTAAAGAAGAATTTTTCTGTGCTACATCAGGCCTTCAGGCCACATTCAACTTTTTAACATTCTGGTTAATCATGTTTTTTCTTTCTCTCTTTTTATGTGTATCACTTCATCTGCCTTGACCTAAAATCCCATACACTCATTATAACGAGGTACACTGAGCATCAGTGTGAGTTCAAAGCCTGAACTGAAATAGCACGGTGTCTTGTTGCAGTGTGCCCTACAACCATGGGAGACGATAATATGAGCAGTTTTGAGTCTAAGAGAGGGGTTATGCCGTTTAAGCAATCTGCACGGAGACATCGGACAAATAAATGCTGACACAAGATTCACGGTAAAGAAACACCTAGTGTTTAACGAGTTTGGTCAGACCTTCACTTCTCCAGCATCCCCCTAAGTGCATGTTCACTGAAACAAATGTGCTTTACTGGCACAATACGTCTGCTAACTAAACCCACTGTTCCCACTGCCTCAATGGCTGTTTTATTGCGAGGTGGCACCAGTGCCAAGGTGTCAGCATTATGCATGCAGCCATCATTGGCAAATAAACATTTTCTCTCCTGACAGCAGAGGCTGATTAGAATAAATGTGTGCCTTAGAGAGCCATTTTAAATGCCAATACAACTTTGATGAACTAATGGAGTCTGTATTATCGCCGGAGAGGAACTTGATTTAACTGTATGCACATTGCTGTAGTGTTTACAGTGCAGGGTTATAGTACATTGCATTTTGAAGCCACTGGGCTTTAATTTGTGCAGTTTGTGTCTGTACTTTTGGCTGGGTGAGATTATTAAAGCTGACAGTGGCAGAGGCCACAGACTATCGAGTCTGGGAACGTCTCCAGATCTCAGTTGTTGTTCCAGACATGCAACCTGCTGCTGGTGCTATTAGAGATGACGGAGAGGTGGTCCGATAATGCACTGTGTGACTCCAATACTCGATATAAATCGGCTGCCAGGTGGCTCAAAGGTTTGTGGAGGTCATTTGATGTGGAGCAACATGGGTCAAGACCTAAATCCCCCTGGATGTGTTAATTTCTTCTAAAACAGGAGGCTGTGCTTCATTGAGTTGTTGAAACGGATAGATAGCAGGAGAAATTACCTCAGTGGCAACTGTTGGACAGAGCCAAAGCTTAGTCAGGAATTCAGGAAATAGACCATTGACTCTCTTTTTAGCCGCTAGCAGTGAGACTCAAGGGATGGCAATGTCGGTCAGACGGTCAGTCGGTTGATCCTCCACTTTGTTCCAGGCTGAAATATCTCAACGACTGTTGGATGGACTGCCATGAAATGTGGTGCAGATGTTCACGTCCCCCTCAGGGTGAATTATAATCACTTTGGTGATCACTCTACTTCTCCTCTAGCGCCATCGTCGGGTCAAAAATTCAATTTGTCTAATAGTTTGGTTCATGACCAAACACATGCAAAGCTAATGACTTCCTCATCATCCGCAGCTGTACTTGTTCTAAGTGCAAACCAAGGCCTATGGAAAGGAGGCTGGGTCACGGGCGGACATGGGTCTTTGGGTATGGGGTATAACATATGCGCAGTGTAACAGAAGCTGCGGGTGGTGCGTTGCGATTGGCTCAATTTCGGCGAGTGCAGGCGAGATTTTACTGCACATGTGTTCTACCCCCGGAGATATGACGCATGACTCAGCCTCCTTTATATAGGTGGTGCAAACTAGCAAATGTTGGCATGCTAAAACGCTAAACTAAGATGGTGAACACACGTTTAAAATGCATCCAGATTTTGGCTGATGTATCAAGGCTGCATAGAATACATTGTAGAAGTGTCATGCCTGCTATTTCTTCTTTGTCCCCAAAATGTAATCACACTATCCATTTGCATGCATTCTGTCATCAGCTCCAGTATATTTGCTTCCTCAATCATGTGTCATTCATGTCTCTGATGCCACTTATTGAATTGTGTTCAAACACATATCACTTTGGTACTTGCATTTTCAAAATTGGACCTGATTTTCATATCAAAACACGCCGGCAGAAAACACAATCTGCTCTCTGTCTCTCTCCGTTAAACACCCAAAACATGATGATTCAAGCTGGAAGTTTGAATTGACGAAAACATTTTTACATAAAATGAAAACAGCAAGTGTTCCAATAAGAAATATATGAAAAACAATTCACACCGTAATGCTGCTCAGAGGAAAACGACAACAAGTGTGCAATAAAAAGGAACAAAATCAGAAAAATACAACTGACACAAGAGGCACTGTGGAAACTGTGTGTATGAACAAACCAGGACCGATTCTAATATGAAACCTTTCATCTGATCTGTGAGCTGACATCCAGGTGATCTACGACCCGACTCCTCGGCGCACACTGGGGTCACCGTGTGATTAGTAGGTCTATTAACCTTCACTGACGGTAATCCAGCTCACGGATGGATATTGAACTACAGCAATGTTCCATCATAATAATCCTATTGTCTTAACTTTCATCAATCAATCAAACAAGGATTAGGTCAACTCATCCCATCCTGTTGGTGCTGCATCCAGTTGGCATTGGAGCAGAATATTAACAGAAAAGGTGGTTCAACAATACCCAAGACAATTGGATCCATGAGCCTTCATAAAGCCCTCTGAGTGTAAATCATTGCAAACTGCTTCTCTAGTCTCTATTCTGATCTCCAGGGAGTGCTGGGAGTCCAGTCTCTGAACATAAAGCTGCCATTATACCTGTGTATAGTAACACTTGGCACTGCAAGCCAGTCTTTTCAACTCTCGTGGTGCTACAGCTCTGAGGGCTCTCCAGCCAAGTTGTGCCCTCTGTGAACGTCTCCCACTTGGAGCAGTCTCAGCTTGAAGATGAATCACCGAGGTGAGGCACGCGCCCTGGATGGCTTGGCGTCCTCCCCTCGCTGACGTCAGCCAACATTCTTCCGCTGATGACGAATGAATGCTCTTCTCGGAGCACGGAGCACCATAAACATCAGGTTTCCACCCCGGCAGGACGCCTCAAATGAGTTACCGGCCAGGTGGTATATCCTCCCACCGACAGCCTGCCCACAGAGTGCCATGATGGACAGGTAAGTGGCTCGCCTCCGACCACCCGCTGGGAAACGCATTAATGTTCGGATGGATGGAGACACAGGTGGACTACTCAGGTGTGACTAGTGTTTTTTGTTGATAATGCTGAAAAGAGCTGAAAAAGGGTATTATGTCAAATTTACTCTACACAACTCCAGGTCATATAACAGCATCCGGTCGTGTGTTTTATTACTAATTATCCCATAAATGTTTGACTAGTATGTCTCATAATCTCATAATCATTTTAAGAATGCAAAGATAGTATTTGTCTTTTATTTATTATTGACCTCAGAACCAGGGGGCCTAAAAGCTGCAAGGGCCTACATCATTTTAAAGAGGACCTCTTATGCTCATTTTCAAGTGCATACTTGTATTTTGAGTTTCTATTAGAAGCTTTATTTTTCTTATACCTGCTTTGCTCTTTTCACCCTCTGTCTAAAACACTCGATTTGAGCTCTTGCCCCCCCCTTAAAAAAAAAAGCCCAGTCTGCTCTGATTGGTCAGCTGGCCCACTATGTTGTGATTGGTCAAGCGAACCAAACTCTTCAGACTCCGCTCCAGCTCTGCTCTAACTAGCTTTGTTAGAGGGCATACAAAACTAGCCACTAGACAGGTATTATGCAAATGTGTTACTCGGTGACATCACCATGTTACGGAGGAAAAGGCGGGACTTCAAGCAAGGCATTTCAGGCAGTTCAGGAGCAGTGTGGTTTTTGCAGACCTTTTACATGCACAAAAAATGATATAACACAATACACAATACTCGATTGTGATTGGCCAATCACGGCGTTCTACAGTCTGATATTTCTTTATTGCAGACCGCTGCTATGTATAACAGACCGTTGCGATGGACGCAGTTCTGATGTCGGACTCTGGCGGACCATTTTTGTGACAAATTATTCATTTCCTAAGTAAGTAGCCGTGTAATAGGCGCTTTGCGTCGGGGTGCCGTATCGCCCTGTCGGGGGTTTATTTCACAACAATGACCGGCTCGCTGTGCATTATCGCTTACATATGGAATGCCCGTTAACCACATGTAGTTATATGTGAAATTTCAATTTTGTGAAAATGGTGTTCCAAGTTTTTTTGGTAACTAAATGAACTTGTGTTCAATCATAGTGCAACAAACTAGAATAGCTGGCACAAAATGAACCTTGGGACTGGCTGGTAATCCAGCATGGGAGCACTGGTTGGTGTGTGGTAGAATGAAGCTGACATGCAGTAAAGTGCTGTAAACATTGTGGTTAAAAGTAAGATAATACACTCACGTGGTACACAGAGTGGGAGAAAAGGGGGCGTAAATAGGGGCCCAAAGGTAATTTTTGCTTCAGGGCCCTCCATCTGCTTCATTCGGCCCTGTATGTTTGTATCCATAGAAGGATATATAACATAATATATAATAGAAGCACACTATATATGCAAAGTATAGTACCATACACAACCCCCCCCCCCCCCCCATAAACCTTTCTACCACACACTTATTGAGCTGAGGGAAGTTTTAAAAAGTGTTCCCAGAGACTTCAAAAGAAGTCTCCAACTCGTGTCTCGGTATATCAAAGTCAAATTACAATATTTTACCTGGGAGATCCCTGCTGTGATTTTTAGGGCAGGAGGGTCAAACGGACGTTGAGTGTTTAACTGGCACTCTGAAGTTTCCGTGAAATATTCAGAAAGGCCAGCAGAAGATGGATGTCTCCTTGTGCCCCCCTCTGGTGGCGTGGCAGGCAGGACGAAAGCGAGTGATAGAGAGGTTACAACCGGCAAGAATTTTAAACACCCATTGGCCCTCGGGGACTCCGCAGACTTACAGCTCAATATAGATCTGTTGGATAGCGAGGGAAAATAAGGGCAAGAGCGAGCGGAAGAGGAGGAGAGGAGAGGAGGTGGCGGATAGGGGTGGGAAAAAAGGAAGGGAGGGGAGTGGGAGAGGAAGGACAGAGAGGGAGGAGAGGATAGGGCAAATATATTAGAAGCAACAAAACAAATATTCATTGATTTACAAATTCAATCTTCTTTCTCTCCCGCCTCCCTGTGGATGTTCCAGCATAACCCCACTTAAACGCTGCAGTATTCTCTCAGTCTTTGAGGTTCAAATCAACATTAAAGTTAAGCAAATGGTAAAAACAAATATGCATATAGAGGAGCGTATGAAGAAGAAGGAGCACGCTGAATGACTTTTTCCCCAAGTTCAACCCTATACAGACATTTTATGATGTGAAATTTGTGTCTGTGTGCTCGTGGTGACTGTGTTGACATCAGCAAATGTTCAATCAGACGATTAAATACATTGATGAGACCGAGGTTTGTCACTTTCTGTATTGCATCCCTCACTGCAGTCTTCACAGCCACCGCCCAACTGAAAAGCACTGCTGCCCTCCAGAGGATTGTGGTGTAACAACGTGGCGGCCGGTCTGGTAGTTGAATGAATACACCAACGTGTTACTGATAAGAAAATAATAAAATGAAACAAATGGTAAGATATTTTGGCTGTTGTTTTTTTATGGTAATTAGTTTTTTATTTGAAGGAATAATTCCCCCAGAGCGCTGACTTCAAATCTGCTTGCCTCTCATTTGGTTGTTCCTTGCCTTCATGTAAATTTGGTGGACACAGTGAGGCGTGTGTCTGGTAACATAGAGATATAAAACAGGAGGAAGTGGGGAGAGAAGAAGTGTAGTTACAAAGAATATACAAATTTTACCTCTCCTTTATGGACTTAGAGAAATAAGAATTTGTTAGATGTGTTATTTCTTATTTCAGACTTCAGAAATGCAGCCGATTAGCCTGTTATCGGGGCATTAAAAGGGCGTTATCAGTGGTTTGAGTCTCATATATAGATGTGGGTCAGAATGGGGCCTGCTACACCAACTGGTAGGTTTTGTCATTTATTCACATGATCGACAACAACAAACAAAACGCACTTTGCCTCCCATGTGAAACCAACAAAGTTAACAAACATTAAGTTTCACTTTCACTTTTGAAACGGTTATTTAAGCCAAAACATGATCTTATTCCCTAAACTTAACCAGGTCATTTTGTTGCCTAAACCTAAAGAAGCATTTTTGTTTGTTTGTTTTGTTTGTTTGAAAACGCAACATTTCATTCAGTTTTTACAACGCTTTAGAAGTTGGTTTTAAGTTTCGCTTTCACTTTTACCACGTAGTAGGCATAGTAGGCCCCTACTGACCCACATCTATGACGCTTATTGTGAGCAATAATTCACATTTAATGTGCAGAATGACACAAATGAATCACATCTGAGCATCTTTGTTGGATCTCAGACTTTGAGAGCTTTGAGAACTCTAATTGTTTAAATGTCATTCAAGACTTTCAGACTTCTTTCAGTTGGAGAGAGTTTGAAGTCACGGATGAGAGTCAACATCTGTTACACTTCAGATCTCATTTAAAAACAGCACTTCACTTACTTCTTGTTGTTGTTGCATTGAAACCAAGTCTGTCCAACGTCTCGTTAATTAGAAATCTAATTTTTACTGACAGTCAGTCTCGTTGTTTGCGAACTGCCAAGCAGGCGTTGTCACCATCCCTTCAGCTTTTTGGCCCTGGTGTGATGGTGGGCAGGATATGATTTGTTGTGATGTTCTGGGCTGAATGACAGTCTACCACGAGAAGAAAGTTAAATTTAGATAAAAATGTAATGCAGTAGTAGGGAGTATAATAAATGTTGCATAAAATGTCATCAAAATGTTACTCTCATCCTGTTATTGTCATTCATTAATGAGCGGGAGGCGTCAGATAATTTCCTAAAACTGATTTAGGGATTTTCCATCCACACAACCACTTGTTGCAGCCGATTACAACCTGGGGTCATGATTAAATCAGACAAATGGATGTGGATGTGCCATTAAGTGACCTGTGAAATAAATGATCTATTTTCGGACTGTGCAGCGTACAGTATGTGCCGTAATTGCCAGCAAATCCACAGAGAAACCTCTGGAATACATTTGACTGCACCCATTGGGACACAGTTTCTATTGACAAGAATTATGCCTCCACTGAGAAGAAGATACACATATTGTTCTGCAGATGGCTATTGATCCTGATATACAAACCCGAGTTATATCACTAAAATGTGCCCGTCAGAGGATTTATATATAGTATACTGTATGTGCAACTTCAGATTCATACATTGTGCTAATCTCAGATGCTGCATATCTACATATATTTAAGTGATTTAAAAAAAAATAAAACGTCTCATTAATTTGTGTGACACTGTGATGATTAAAAATCCAGGATAGACATCAGTCAGGTGCATCAATCCAGGATATGAAAAGATGATCGGAAATTAATTATTAATCAGAATTAATTATATAGCTTTAAAGATTATTATGATAATGTAATAGTGGGTTGATTCTTATCAGGAAACTTCATTTCTGTTCAGGTGTGAATTCAGCTACCAGACTCAGAATAGTGACTCATTCACTCGCTCCATGATACATACAGCAAAAGACAGCTGAAGTCAGTTGAGGGATGGTCACTTAAAGGGGACATATCATGAAAAACTCACTTTTTCAGTGCTTGTGCACTTACATTTCGTCATCTGGAGTGCTTACCAATGCACAAAATGTGAAATAAGACAACCCAGTTAGTTTTTTTGACGGCTGCCTAGATCATAAAACATGTGATTCAACAAGCCATTCAGATTTGGCTCCCCTTCCTCAGCCGGTTAGACTGTTATCAGGTCATTAAATGGGCGTTATCAGTGCTTATAAGTCTCATAGATGTGGGTCAGAAGGGGCCTGCTACACCCACTTGTAGGTTTTATCATCCATTCACATGGGCGATCCCCAAAAGAAGGAATAAAAGAAGATGCCAGCAACCTCTAGTGACCATGGTAATTTTGACAGGAGCAAAAGCGAAAGTCAGATGTTGTAGTATAGATGGCATGAAACTCTACATGGAGTGGAAGATAGGGTTGATGGATGGGAAACGTAGTAGGTGTAGCAGGCCCCTACGGACCCACATCTATAAGGCTTCTAACGACTGATAACGCACATTTAATGACCTGATAACAGTTGAATCGAGTGCCTTCCTATGTCACATGCTGGCTCATTAGAATATACTGACCCCCATCCACCCATAGCTTGAGAACTACCTTTGCAAAGGTGCGTCATATATTTCTCGCAAGCCAATCAGAGCAGACTGGGCTTTTTCGGGAGGGGGGTCTTAAAGAGACAGGTGCTTAAACGAAGCATTTCAGACAGAGGGTGAATACAGGTATATTAAGATGGACAGTATGAGAAAAAATTTGGTTTTTTTTTTATATTAAAGCATGTAAACATGCTCTAGTAGAAAACCCAAATAAAAGTATGAACCTGAAAATTAGCATATGTCCCCTTTAAGTGGGTCCCCAGATGACCAGAGTCACTTACTAACATTTGTTTTGTATACTGTATGTCAAAGGTCAGAATCACACAAGGTTGAATATTTCCTGCTGTATTAAATACAACCTGATCTGCCCCCTTCAGTGAAAACACATAGCATGCAAAAATGAATATGTAAACAACGATTTTCTAAAAAATATCAAATTTAATTTGGTTATAAAAGTTGTATTTTTTTTTCACATGCACACCCACACATAATGAATCACCATAAATACTGTCCAATGATTTCTCTTTTTCTTTTTTTCCTTTTTTAAACTTTGATTCACAAAGCAAGCACATACGGTGGACTGATACATCTGATTTCAAAGGACACTATGGAGAATGCTTGCAGTCGGTTACAGGGAGAGGGAACCTCAGTGCACTAACAAAAAGGCTGTCGTAAAATCAAGTAGAAACATTTATAAATTATCTACAAATGGATCAAAGTACAAAAGAGCTACAGCGTTTTAGAGACACTACACCCATTCGCAAGTGAATGATTTGGTATTGGGATGTCATGTTACAGTAATTCAACGTTGTGACTTTGTGAATGAGAAACTATACATGAACAGCTTTGGAACAAAAAAGCATGTAAACCTATTGCCAGCCAAACTTCCTTACATTCCATTTTGGCAAACCCTCTCTTGTCATTGCATTTAATCAATAATATTAATAAATAATGAGGAGAGAGAACCCTCAAGTGCAACTTGACAATAAATAGGATAGTATGGATATTTAAAACTAAACAGAGATTTTTTAATTATTAAAGCTATGAGACACACTATCCTTTCCGTCAGTAATTGAGTTTTTTTAGTCACCTCCACAGCACACAATGTTGGTACAGTATTCCCCTTAGTAATCCAAGTTATTATACTTGCTTTCAAAAATGAAATTCCCACTTATAATCTTGTACAATTACCACACAGTGACTGTCTCCTCGAAAGCCAAAAGCTGAGCCGTAGGACAGTGGTTTGAGTTGTGTTCAGGGCACCGGATAAATACATTTGAACTGCTGTGACTGTATGTGATCAGTGAGATGGAAGGATTCCATTTAGAATTGGATTTGCTCTCCAACTACAGGTTTTTTCCAATTTTACCTGGATGTGAAAACTAGCAGAAAACTTTTCAAAGGTTGAATTTGAAAAGTATGGCCGCAGAAGGATATGTGAAAGTTGAAAGTTCTTGCTGATTGTAAGATAAAGTTTGTGAATTGAATTGGAACTGAACACTGAAAGAAAAAGACATTCAAACAAGTAAAAACTAATTCAATTTAAAAAAAAAAAAAAAAAATGAAATGCTGTCATTTGATTTTACTAACCACATAGAACAATTAAAGCTGCAGTGTGTAGGATCTTGCGACATCTAGTGGTGAGGTTGCAGATTGCAACCAACTCAAACCCGTGTGCCAAGCGTGTAGGTGATCTGTAGTCTAAACACGAGAACGCGAAAATGTGAAAATGCGAAAACACAAATGGCCCTTTCTAGAGCCAGAGTTTGCTTTGTCCTCTCTGGGCTACTGTAGAATATGGCGGTCGACTCCGTGAAGAGGACCCGCTCCCTATGTAGATACAAACGGCTCATTATAACGTAACAAAAACACAACGATTCTTATTTTCAGGTGATTATACACTAAAGAAAACATACTTATTAATAAATTCCAATTTCTGCCAATAGATCCCCCTAAATGTTAGACCCTGTTCCTTTAATTCAGATTTCAGTATTTTCTCACTCCAGCACATTTATCTTTGAAAAAAAAGACACATTTTGGAGCTTTTTTACACTGACAATGAATGTCAGTGTGACAGCCTGCAGGATATTAAGTAGTTTCCACTGATCTGATTACATTTTCTCGTGCAAATCTTTTAGAGGAATTATGCAAATAGCTTTGTTTGTTTCTGAAGACTTGATTAAACATATGAAACATTCAGTGAGTCAACAGACTAAATGGAGCGACAACAGAATATCGACATTACTGATTAGTGTCTCCAGACTCTGGCTGAGTACATGTGACTTATTTCATAAATTGTTATATTGTCCAAGATCATGAGAAGACAGTAAAAATCTGCTATGTACCAGATTCCCTTTAAATGTATATGAGCTGTGTTAACTTGTTATGGTATAGTCCTTATGTACTGTAAGTACAAGTTGTGTAGAGCATAAAACGAAAATGTTGAGTAAGTTAGTATTCAGGTAGATGAAACGGAACCAGTGAGCGATGCACATCTTGACATTTTTGATTTGTAATTTCTATGAGGCTTGAACGCGGCCCTCTATATCGACATGAGACAACGAAACCGAGCAGTGCACAGGCAATGGAGGTAGCAGCACATCACTGCACAAAAACATGAAAGGTGCAAAAACATGAATGCATCACACACTGCCTCACACACACACAGGCACACAAAACATGTCTTTTTACCAATCAAAAACACCCACCTTTGTGCAATAGGAAGACAGACACAAAATTTTGTCTTGAACTAGGCGTTTCATGACAGTTTGACAGCGAGGACGACAAACATCTCTTATTTTAATTTTCAAAAAATTGACAAAGCACAAGCGACCCGTCATGAAACAAAAAGAACAACCTGGTGTGAAATCAACCGCTCATATTGTTTTCATAAAGGCCACTGAGACAGCCGAGCGTCTCTGACGTTAATGCCCTGTTGCCAATCTGCTATTCTTTTCTTTCATCACAGAAAAACTCCACTCTGATGAAATCACAGGTACAAGTGGAAATGTTTCTTTTCTTCCCACGTATGCTACCGCCCCTCTATGATATTGCACTGAATAAAGCCTTTGTGTTAGCAGCCAGCATTACTTCACAGAATGCCTTGATAACAGTGTAGTCTGTTTGAGATTTTCTTAGAGGAGTATGGTCTCTGTTTCCTTGTAGTGACATCAATACTCCACAAAAAAAAATGTTTTTTTCTTTTTTGCTGAGGAAAAAAAGAAACTTAGATGTAACCAGATGCTTTGTTTTCACAGCTACCCTGCTTGGAACAAATGATTTTCTTTGACTAATGATAAAGAAAAAGAGAAAATATACATGTCATGAAAATCCTAGTTTTTTTTTTTTTCTTTTTAAGTCATCCGTTGATTTAAAATACATCACAGTAATATGTTTTTGTGTCTGCAGGTGGCCTCTCTCTCTTGATTTTGGCACTGCACTGTACATAATTTACTTGATTTGTATCCATCACCGCACATGAATAATTGTATTATATTAAAATAGGCTCACGCAGTTCCAGGAGTCAAAGCTCACATCCTCTCTGTCATTGTGTTGTTGGATCAGAGTTGATTGTATGGATGCAATATACAGAGCCCAAGCATGTGCACGTATTGTACATGTATGCCTTTTTTTTTTCTTCTTTTATTTCACGGGGGAGAGTCTCTTCAGGAGCTTCTTCCCCTTGGAAAGTAGTCCTTTCTTCTTCTTGTTCGCCAGATCTTGGTCCCGAGGGTCCCGGGGCTCCAGCGGGAGGTGGGGGACCCTCGTAGGGCTGAGGGGCCTCATGGTGCCTGGGAGGAGGGGCCGGACAATCGGGGACGGCGCTCGGACGACGGGCGTGGCGTCGTTATCGACCGCGTCGGTGGTTTCTGTGGTCACCTGGGGAGAGAGGCGATGGGGGGAAGGTGTGGAGGCATGGAGCAGCGGATTACAAGAGAAGCAACACTTTCACACCGCAGACTAAGAATATATCTGTCTGTCTGTCTGTCTGTCCATCTGGCTGAGTTCTTCATCAAACTCTACTCTCAATGCAGAAGGCAGTGTGGTGAAAATTGCAAAACTCCATTGCTCGTTTTGTATAATAAGCTGTGTCAGCTGATTAGACTGTTGTCAAGCCATTAAATAGACGTTATCAGTCACTATAAGCCTCATAGATGTGGGTCAGTAGGGGCCTACTACACCCACTAGTAGGTTTTTATCATCTATTCACATGGCAGATCACCGAACACAACAGCGACATCTAGCGACCGTAGTAATTATGTCAGCGAGGTGAGGGGCTGTAGTATAGACAGCCTGAAACCCCATGTGCGTTCCAATACCCATACTACCGTACTATTTGGTATCCTAGAAAAATATTTAAAATGTCCCAATACATGGCATGTCAAATGCAGTATGCTAAAAATATCAGGATGTCCTACTACGTTGAGTCGCATTTTACAGCATGCAAGCCTGCATGCTTTTCTGGCTATTCTGACCCACAATCCTCTGCACAGCGGATATGTGAGCAAGAGGGTCAAAGTTCAAGGCGCAATGTTGTGACTGAATGCAACAGTGCGTACTAAAAGCAAAAAGAAAAAGTATGCGATTTGGAACGTAGCCTCCATCTGGGGTGGAGGTCGGGGACGATTGATGGGAAACCAACAACGTTGTCTTTGTGTTCACAAGCGTCAAGTTTCACTTTCACTTTGGAAACAGTTATTTTAAGCCACGATGTTTTTTACTAAACCTAAGTGGTTTTGTTGCCTAAACTGTTTTAGTTTGTGCTCAAAACGTGACGTTTCATTCAGTTTTACATGTTAGAACATGTTGCTTTTAAGTTTCGCTTTCACTTTTACAACATAGTAGGTGTAGTAGGCCCCTGATGACCCACATCTATGGTGCTTATAGTGACTGATAACACACATTTAATGGCCTGATAACAGTTGAATTGTGTTTGAGTTTTCTAAAACCTCTACACAGCTGAGGTGGATTCACTGAACACATAATGAACAAATGACCCACTGACTCAATGATGTCTTACTTGCTTTTTGTTGCTTGATTGTACTTGGTGAGAGACACAACTGATGCATGGTACATGTATCAGATGGCTATCTAGCACAATGTGTATTTTGATGCCGATTTTAAAAAGCTGAAAATCTAGGAAGAAGTTAGAAGAAGAAGTTAGAAGTTCGAAGAAGTTCGAAGAAGAAGAAATTTCTAATTTTACAGAATATTAACAGGCACCATCATTATATAGATACAGATTTTTGCATATGATTCTAGCTTTAGTTCAGTTTCTAGTTAAGATTTTAGTCATTTATGGCTGCTGTAACTGCTGCGATTTCCCTTTGGGATTAATAAAGCTCTCTGTCTATCTATCTATCATAGTTTCATAATTAAATTAATTAGTGAAATTAAATTCACACACACACACACACACACTGTACATATGTAGAAGAAACACTGAGGAGGAAGCCATCAAATGTTGAGCACGACATCAGCACACCACAGAGCCGCAGAAGTCCACCATCAGTAGGCCATGAGGGAACATACAGTACAGTCATCTACAGTACAACACCCAGGGACACAACTGTAGATACCAGGCTTCTCATCTAATGCAGCAGCGGGATGCACAGCGATGCCTTTTGTAGTCATCATCAGTAAGATGGTAAGTGGAATTTCAGATTTAAGGAGTCTAGATTTCTCTGGTCCAAATTGCCAGTGATGTATCATAAATATACAGCCTTTGATGCTATTCAGTATTGTGAGGCCAAAATTATGAAAATTTTTCCCATTTCGATATAAATATGTATATATTTGAATCATTTCGGTAAACCAAGATCTGATACGTCACCGTGAAGAAAACAGAGCATGACAGACACACTTGACAAGTTCTTCCATAATGGTCCGTGACCACAGGCTGTGTGCATTAGAGCCGTGAGTTTGGTATCTCAAGTTGCCGACTTACTGTACAAGGCAGACAGAGCCATTTATGGTGTGAAATGAACAATCTTCTTCTGTTTGTTTGTTTTGTTTTGCCAAGCGGGTGAGGAAAAACAAAAAAGAAATCAGATGTGGCAGCATAGTCACCGTCGCTAAAAGAAACCCACACCACTATGAAAACTGAAAAACAACAACAACAACAACAGCAACACCACCACAGTGAACACAGAGCGCAAAAAAAGATTGTTTTTAATATCCAATTTTTTTCCTTTTATTGTTCCATTGTAACAATACAGTATGGATGTTATCGGTGCTGCGATTATTTTTTGTCTCTGGAGCTCGGAGCAAACACGGCGTATCCACTGTCAACAGGGCTGAAAAATAGATTTGATGTGTGCGTAATATACATAAAGAAACAAAGCCTCTGTAAGGAAATACAGCAGTCGAGCCAAGAAAGTTATTATAAAATGTATCAAGTATGAAAAAGGCATGCTTTTCTCTCTTTTTTATCTTCTCTCAAATGATTTCAGTGTCATTGGGTAGCCATTGTAATGTGTTAATAAAGCACTTATTATTATACACAATAACCACAATTTGATTTTTGTGTTTCAGTGCAAAGAGGTACCAAATTATCTTGTGTAAGGAATGAGTTTTCAAGTCCTCCTTAACCAGTGCTACATGCATAAATCACCCGCAGAGCTCCCACAGTCTATCCTCTCTCTGTCCATGTCAGGCTTTGCTTCTTCCTTTCTCTGAGACTCAGAAAGGTGTTAACACTGGATTTTTTTTTTGTCCCCTGTTCCAAAGGGCGAGGAAGGGAAGCGGGAAAGGGGAGGGGGGTTGTAAGTTTGTATAGAGTCACCACTGTCACCACATGGACAAACACACACAATGAACAGCACACAGACGGCAAGTGGAGGAAGCGAGAGACGGAAATCAAGAGAGAGAGGACGGAGGATGGATGAACACAGGGCCTAGCGCTGAGAGCGGCGATGATGGTGTACCCGTTTGCCCTCCGAGACGGCGGCGGAGTTGGCGGGGGGCCGGCTGGCAGGCTCTTCCTGGGGGTAGTGGGACGGGGTATCGGTCAGATACACCTCCACGTCATCAGGCACTTCTTCCAGGAAGTTAGAGGGAACCAGACCGCGGTGGCCGTTGATCTCACCCTGTTTGATGGAAATGAGGAGAGGAGACAAGTGGCTGAGCATGATGCATGACATACTGTATACACAACATGTCATATGGATGCACTGTTTAGGCTCTAATTCCCAGTATTGTTCTTCTAAGGTTTATTCAACTTCTTCAACTATTTCTTCCGTATGTTTTTTGCTGTTTAACTAGTCCTGCATACTTTTAGCTACAGAAACCGTTCAACTATCAAAATATTCATTCTTTAAGGACATTAGTGCTATGACTTATCTTGTTTCAACTATTTACACTTTTTAAAATATTAAGCTTTTTCCACATTTTTTTTACAATGTAACTCAATAGAGAACATTTTCAAATCCTCTTAAACCTACTCCACTCCACGCTCGCCAAATCCACCAGACTCCATTGAAAAAAAATTTAATTTTACCTCACAGAACACGGTTAGCTTGTTTGTGGTATTGTGTGACTTTGGTAAATCTGAACTAACCAAAATCACACAATAACACAAACAAACTAATAGATCGAGGCAACGGTAGACGAGCAACTCCTGTGTTCTGGGTTGTAAAATTACTGTTTTTTTCAAGGGAGTCTTGTTGCTTTGGCGAAAGCATAGATAACGGCCTAAGTTCCCAGTCGGAAACATAGACTGTATATCTCTCTCACAGCAAGGTAACGCGGCAAAAATATTCTAAATACAGCATACACTGATATTGATTTTTTAGGAGGCCTTTTAGGTGGCTTAAATATGTTTTGTTGTTGCCCCCATCCACAGCAGTATGTTGCTTTGCTTCCATGCCGGTAGTCCTGTCTGTTTCTCCAGACTGGGGGCACACCAACCATCATCTACTGGAGGTAATACACTGGCTATGGATAAGTACCTTATACAACCCCACTTCAAAAAAATCTGAATTATCCCTTTAACACCCAGGAAAGACCTGTATGTTAAATGTTCCACATTGAGGGCTAATTTGCTTACTTTCTGAAAGTTTCATGAGAATATTGAAACCACTCTCTAAAGTCTGTATGAAGTGTTGATTAGAAAAGCAAACATGGCCAAGTGGCACTCACATAATAGAATCCGTCTTCATCAATATCTCCAAACACTGCCATGATGTCACCAGCACAGAAGGTCAGCTCAGCCTATCAGGAGACGGACACACAGAAAGGGATATGCAGGGAATGCGATCCAAGTCCACTATGCCTTAATCTGTTATGTCTTTATTTGTTTATGTGTGTGTTTATCATCTGATACAGCACTTCCTTCGATCTGTAAATATGTTTGTGTGTCCTTAGTGATACCTCGACATCAACATTAGGGGAGCTCTCTCGGGGGTCGTAGTCGTACAGAGCCACCATCCTCCTCGAGGCCTGATCTCGACGCTGGCCTCTTCTGTTCTGCTCTGGAAATCAATAATGGATGGAATTTTTAAAAGAAAGTATTTCATCTCGTGTTTTCTTTCACAATCAAACTTTTCAACCCCACTGTTCCATAAACTGGTACAGATCTTGACTTGTTCATGAGAGTGAATATGCCTGCGTAATACCTATTCTGTCCACAGGGGTGCTGAGTGGCAGGAAGCCCTGTTTGATGAGCTGGTCCATTGTCTCCTCGTCCTCGGCTCTGATCTCTGACACCATGTTGCAGGGGATCAGCCCCATCCTGCCTCTCACTTCTCCTCTGTAAAACCCATCTGTGTCTTTATCACCGTACACCTGTCGAACAAGAGAGGAAAAGAGGGACGTTTAGAGCTCCCAAAACACTTCTTCTGTTATGATGACTGGATAGATAGATGGATAGATGGATAGATGGATAGATGGATAGATGGATAGATGGATAGATGGATAGATAGATAGTAACTTTATTGATCCCGAGGGAAATTCAAGTTTCCAGCATCACAGTTCCATAGTGCAAACATGTTAGTAAAGAGGAGATGAAGAAAACTGTTAAAACTGAATATAGTTCAGGGTAACAACTGAGATACAGGACTATTAAAAATGTGAATATGGTGCAAAAAGTGATATAGTGCTGGATAATAAAATATAGGAGATATACAGTAGAGACCAGGGGATTAAGAAATGTCAAATATGGAATATAATGCGGGATGAGAATTGAGAATTGAGGTAGAGTTTTTAAAAAAAATTTACTAAAATTTAAAGAATGAGGTCCCTCGTGAAAAAATTCAACAGTACAGACTGCAGTACAGTCATGCCAGTTATTTTCATGTTTTTTTCAGATATGCTCTAGTTTAAAGGGGACCTATTATGCTTTTGTGCTTTTTCCCTTTCCTTTAGTGTGCTTTTTGTAGTGTAGTTTTTGTGCATGTAAAAAGGTCTGCAAAGTTACAAAGCCCAACATCCACACCAAAGGGCGTTACGAAACGTCTTGCTTGAAGTCTTTTCTTCTGTAACGTGGTGATGTCACCAATTAACACATTTGTGTTTCAGACAGAGGGTGGAAAGAGGTGCTGCAGCACAGCCGGTATGAGAAAAGTAAAGCATTTTTTGAACGTTACAGCATGTAAACATGCTCTAGTAGAAACCCCAAATAGTAAAAAGTATGCCACCTGAAAATTTGCATAATAGGTCCTCTTTAAGAAGAGGGCTTTTACAAAATACATCTTATTTTCAGATGAACATGGTTCATTTTAAAGATCCATTCCAGAACAATTTGTAAATGTTATCATTTTTTATGACTATGGTGCACCACTGACCCATATTGTCAGTTGCTACAAGTGTACAAATGTGATTTTTTTTTGTTTTATTGTAAAAAAAAAAAAGAGTTTGAAGGCTGATCAAAGATTTAAGACTGCAGAGAAACAATTTTACTGACAGCTAGTCTATACATCTTGAAAAACAAACAATAATGAAGTCAGCATGAGAGAACTGTATTAAACTGAACATATTTTCTGCAGCTACTGCACACTAAAATAACCAATTTATGACACTAAATATTTCAGGAATATAGTGTTTGTCCATGGCCAAAATGCAGCAAACAACTATCTTATAGTTTGGATTCACCTTAAAGATAAATAAATGCACAGAGGAAGACAGCGGTACATCAATGTATCTGAATTGTAAATTCCCACCCTAATGATCTGCCCCTCTTTGAAGGGCAGCTCCTCGTCAGCTGCATCCGGGTTGGGGGACATGGACAGAGGATCGTAGTCGAAGAGGGCCACAAAGATCCGGAAGGATTCCTCAGGCTCCGACTCGTCGTAGTACGTGGGAGAGCGACGATCCCGATCCCGATCCCTGTAGCCATCTTAAAACACATCGAAGACAAACAAATTCCATCACCCTATCACTAGAGAGAACGACCAATGAATCTGGTCCAGGAACTTAGGAGGAGACTTTGTTTCTTTATAGAAATATTTCATATTTGCAAACATAGATTTTATGTTTGTCTTCTGTAAAATATGAGCCTGTATTTGTGGTGTTTGGTCACAAATGACTCGGCAACAAAACTTTAAAATCATTTGGTGACGAAGCCTATTGCTGCATATAATATATACCACTTCTAGGATGAGCAGGTTTACATATTGATGTGTCTTAGCCATGCTTCAATCAAAGGAAATCAATGAGAGGATTTTTGTTTTGTTTGTCTTAATACATCTTATTGATTTGCTGTATTGCATTGACAGATTTGATTTTCCTGTCTAGCCATAATTGTGCCTGTCAGCATGCAGGAAGAAATCTGTGGTCAGTCAACTATTCAAATCATGCACACAGAAACGCACACACACACATTACACGTATTTGTACACATATTTGAATATGCAGTGAGACACAAATGAGGAGCAAACAAACAAACCATGGTGCAATAATACGCAGACAGAATGGGATTCATGGACATGACACAACACCAAAACACACACAGGACTCTGACATGCATGCTACAAGAAGCCTAAATAAAACAAAATGCACCTAAAGATAAAGATACAACGCTATATGTCTATTTTTTTCACTTAATAAATTAAACAATTCTGAGATTTAAAGCAAAATCCCAAACTTCCCACACGTTGTCAACCCTTGTAGCAACTAGGTTCAGGGCAGCTAGAGATGGCAGAGATGTTGTGGAGGTCATTTATTTGAATTTGGCATTTGCAATATTTGGAAAATGCACTAGCTAGCAAAGTGTGATACTATTGGGCCAAAGCTTTATGTTGATGTGAAATGCATTGCTCCCCGGGTGAGCATACGCCAACCCACAGAAGGTTTGGTAATTGTATTTATGTGGTACTAGCAAAGAAATGTAAGGGACAACTGTAGGGCTGGATATCGTTTAAAACAATTCCAATACCAGTACCCTGAATGTGATACCGACACCAATAGAGTACTTCATTCAATACCCATCATGTGAATGGAAGCTGTTTCGTTCTCTCCGCTCCCCAGCTCAAAGCTTGCTCCAAAAAAGAAACAAGCTGTGGCGTATTGTAATTAGGACTAACGAATGTTTTTTTTTTTAACATTTAAAGCTTCTATTGAGGTTTTTTCGGATTAAGCTTTGAATGTCTGTCGGCATCTTTTATGACCCTAAAAAAAATAACCCACGAACAAAATTCGCAATTTGAATAGAGCGATTCATCGGATTAAATGAGACAGTCTTTTTTTGTATTAAATCAACATACTTTAAAGAATATAACTTGTCTAGTTATAGTCTAGTTTCATTTGATTGCTGCTGAACCGCTCCGTTAATACAGGTGCGTTTTTTTGTGTGCAGCGATTGGGTTTTTCTTGACTGCAGTAAAGATGTTGTTTTTGAAAGGCTAAATGCCAACAAATATGGATTGCAGTGGAATATTTAGTTTGATAAAAAACATGTTGTGAGTTATTGGAAATGTTTGGATCACACAAGTCTGAAACAATCCTATCCAGCCTCCATGCACAATACACATACATTCTGGGTTGGGCTCGCTCGGGCATGCTTCCAACTCATGGTGTGAGTGGTAGTGAAATTGGAGCAGGATGGAGAGGGATATAAGGCGACGCTCCAACTTTTTAAGAAATCCGCTCTGTGCTCCATCCAAAATCCTTCCGCTCACGCTCCACCCTCCCACGCGCTCCACTCTGCTCTGAAAATAGTAATTTTTTTCTAGATCTGGGCACAAAAAAGGATTTATTTCATGTATCGTTTGACTGAAGAAGTTTCGATCCTACTTGGTACGGGGTTATTTCGTAGTACCGATACTCGGCCCTGGACAACTGCATTCCCAACAGCTGATACTTCCAACTCAAAAAACTCAAACGTCTAAAGAAAAACAAGAAAGCAGTGGATGTGTAGTCATTATTTAATGTCTACTACTAATATTTCTTCAGAATCTCATGCATGAATGTTCTGATTAAAAGTGTAGTAGGTGTGGTTGTACCACAAAGGGAAGGGGTTTAGCAGGCATCTGGAGTTCAGTGCAGTGAGTGAGGCATTCTCTGAGCAGTCAATCAATCATTTATCATCTGCAACTGTGGAAACGTTCATCCCGGACCCCAGGTATGGCTTGCCAGTGGGTCCGCCATTTCAGTGCAGTGTGGTCATGCTGTTCAACTGTAAGCATAATAATAACTATTATTATTTGAGACAGAGAAACAGGCACTTGCAAAGTGTCCACGGCTACTTCTTGCTGTTTTTGCCAGTTGCCGTTGGCATTTTTTGTTGCCATGCTGTGCTGGTGGTAGAAACAGGACTGCAGGCACATACCATGGGGAGACCTGGTGCCGCCCATGTGCCTGCGGGAAGACATCGTCCTGTTCCGAGCTACTCTGCCATAGTAAACATCCTCGTTGACGGGGTTTCCCTCACTGTTATTCTCAGAGGTTACCTCTACAGGAAACACCAATTAGAGGGTGACGGGGGTTACAATGCAAACGCTCAACATTCCCCTCCCAAAACGTATTAGCTAAAGATTTGTGTTGCCACCTTCTTATTGCTTAGAAGACACAAGATAAAAACAAATACACACAGGAAAGCAACAATGAAAAAATCCCCAACGATTCGACTGTTATCAGGCCATTAAATGTGCATTAAAGGTTGCTATAAGCACCACAGATGTGGGTCATCAGACGCCTACTACGTTGTAAAAGTGAAAGCGAAACTTAAAAGCAACACCTTCTAACGTGTAAAACTGAATGAAATGTTACGTTTTGAACACAAACAAAACAGCTTCTTTAGGTTTAGGCAACCAAAGTTAAATAAGTTTAGGGAAAAACTTTGTGTTCTGGTTAGGGCTGTCAAAGTTAAAGCGATAATAACTCGTTACAGCAGATACATTTTAACCGCACTAATTTCTTGAACACATTCACACAACTTGCAGTTTTTACGTTGTATCGGGCTCAGTTTTAATGCTAGAGTGAAGATGCTATCATATGAAACTAGAAAAACCTAAGGAATCCATCGGTACCAACTATGTCATACTAGCTTGACGTGAAGGAGGCTAAATAACACTCCAAACTTGGGCTAAATTTTGGAGAGGAAAAAATAGCATGGCCATTTTCAAAGGGGTCCCTTGACCTGTGACCTCAAGATATGTGAATGAAAATGGGTTCTATGGGTACCCACGAGTCTCCCCTTTACAGACATGCCCACTTTATGATAATCACATGCAGTTTGGGGCAAGTCATAGTCAAGTCAGCACACTGACACACTGACAGCTGTTGTTGCCTGTTGGGCTGCAGTTTACCATGTTATGATTTGAGCATATTTTCTATGCTAAATGCAGTCGAGTGAGGGTTTCTGGACAATAGTTGTTATTTTTTTTGTGTTATTAATTGATTTCCAATAATAAATATATACATATATTTGCATAAAGCAAGCATATTTGCCCACTCCCATGTTGATGAGAATATTGAATACCTGACAAATCTCTCTTTAAGGTACATTTTGAACAGATAAAAAATGTGTGATTAATCGCAATTAAGGTTGAAAACCCTGTGTTTTGTGTCTCATCCATCACCCCCAACATCCACCTCACATGGAGTTTCACATTCTCAATACTACAGCACCTTTCTTCCGCTTCTGCTCCTGTCATAATTACAGCGATCGCTAAAGGGCACTGTCGTGTTCTTTTGTACCTTCTATCGTTGGAATAGATGATAAAACTACTAGTGGCTGTAGTAGGCCCCTATTGACCCACATCTATGGTGCTTATAGCGACTGATGACACCTATTTAATAGCCTGATAACAGTCTAATCGGCTGAAATCCCCTACTATGGCAAAACTGTTGTGATTGTCGGATTTTAAATCAGAGTAGATTAGCGCATCAGCGTGTGTAGTGCAACTGTGTTTAAGAAAAGTGTCAGCTTTTTGCATCATAATAATCTCTGCAAGATGTTCAGGTAGTGAAGGGCATGAGCATGGTTCATAGACACAAAGGTGATCACAGAGAAGCTCATGATGGTTTTAACAGAGCAACAAACACTTCAGTTCTATGGCACAGAAAACATAAAAAAAAAAACTCCTGCTCTCTCTCTAACCCCCTCGCCTATACTGACCAATGGAAGGGACCATTAGAGGTCGTCTCTGAGGCTGGGGGCCACCGTGATGAATTCTTCTCCCGGTCTCTCGGTCGTGACGGCCTCCAGCGGGAGTATTGGTCTGAAACGCACATAAGCACAGAAAACATTCGCAAACATGAAACATTCACGAGCTGCTCACAGACACACGACTCGCAAAACAGTGTGTGAAAAATAAAACGCACGTCGACATACTCGTACAAATTGTATGTAAACGAAATCATGCAGCACTCACAGGCAGGCACACTGAAACACAGACGCATAGACGCACACTCAGACACACACAAGCCCACGGGAAATTTCAACATTCCAAAATTAAGCAAATACTGATAACATACTACTGAATTAAATATGTTAAAAAAAAAAAAAAAGATATCGGGAAGCACTGTCTACCGTATGTTACAGTGTAGTCTCCCTTCGCAGCGCTAAACTGTTCAGTCTCTCCCTGTGTCTCTCTCCAAGGTGCTGTACACATTCACACCCAGTCTATCTTCGTTTCTCGCCATGGAGCTGAAACATTCAAACCCGGTTTCTCTCGCTCTGTTTCTCTACATGGTGCCTAAACGTTAAAGGTGCAACGTTATCTCCGATCCTACTAATAGCCAATGCACCACAGGCTGCTACTATCTACCTAGTGTAACCTCATCACACAGCTAAATAGAGAAGATTTCAGCTTAGATTTAGAGGGAAAATGTTAGCAATATAGAAAATATTGGTCCAGACTGGATAATCAAACATTGAAGATGTTGCTCCAGAACTGTTTCTCTTTACTGATATGTTGATATCATAGACTGTATATAAAGACGGACGACATGACAGCTCCCCAAAAGTGAAGCCGAAATATCTCTGCCACCCCCTGGTGGCTGGCTGCAGTATAAATCCCGCTCCCTCCATGTTAGTGGATGGGACATGGTCCAAACTAAAAAGTCAAAGTACACGTTTTTTCCCAAAGATGGTTTCTGTCATTTTAGGTAGTTCTTTTCACGCTGATGTATGTTCAAGTGTTCAAGTTTGGTTTTAATTAGTTATTTGATGCTATAAAAACGGGGTGAGACGTCATGATTGACAGCTGTGATTGACAGCTACTCTGAGTGAAGTAGTCATGGAGGCTTGGGGATTGTATGAGAGGAGGGATGTATCTTTAAAGATACAGTGTGTAAGATTTGGTGACATCCAGTGATGTGGTTGCAGATTGCAACCACACCACTCCGTGAAGAGGACCCGCTCCCTATGTAGATATGAAGGGCTCATTCCAAGCTAACGAAAAACACAGCGATTCTTAATTTCATGTGATTATACACTAATGAAAACATAGTTATGAATATCATGTTCCATTTCTGATAATAGATGCTTCGAAATGTTACACGCTGTTCCTTTAACTCTCAATAACCATCAAGAGTCTGTGTAATTAGAACGTGTGTCAATTTGATCATAATTAGAGTTAGTTGTTGTTTCCAGCCGAACAGCTACCGTAGCAGCTAGATGGCTCACGTTAACAAACTGCGGCGGCATGTGTGGGCGGGACCTCGATACCGCCGCTCCAGTCCCCCGATCACTAGTGCGCAGACTCTGGCTCCAAATGACGTCAAAATCTCAAGATGGCAGTTCCCGTATCCGGGATATTTTGGCTTCACTTTTGTACAGTTGGAGGAAGTGGAGAGGCGTCGTCCATCTATATATACAGTCTATGACTGATGTGCTGCCTTAAAGCATTAGTCTGTCTCTCTCGGTTTCTCTCCATGGTGCTGAAACCCAGTTTTGTTTCCACTCTATTTTTCTATAAATTTGAATTAAACTCAGCACACACGCTAACAACACTTATTAAATGCAAGTCAAGGCATCAGTCTCAATTGAAGTATCTGTGCCCGTGCAGTTCACTAAATAATAATAATAATAATAAATTTGGGTGGTTATGACTCTTGGGTTTAGAATAAGTGCAAAGAACTGCACCTTGGGTGTGTTGTGCGAGTTGCGTCGACGTCCCTCTTCCAGCTGCATCTCAGAGTACAGCTCCTCCTCATCCTCTTCCATGATGTCAGACAGGTCAGAGCCCCGGCTGCTTTCGCTGTGATACTCTTCATTGTGACTATAGTGAGGCTTTTGGCAGTCGCACACACACAAACACAAACACACAGACGCAGTTGTTTAAGTCCACATACATACATACATACACACATGCACACACACCAAACACACATGGATGGGCAAACACACGCCATGTGAACACACACAGAGACACGGGCAAAAGGAGTGTACGCATGCAACCACCCAGAACATGCATGCACACACACGTCCAAACATACACACACACGTAGAGCGGTTGTCCATTGAAAACACACATTGGGACCAAATAAGGTAAAAGATTCGTCACTTATCATGTCGTTCTTACCGGCCTCCCGAGCTCAGAGCCTCTGAGGAACTCGTCAACTGAGGGTCCTCTCCGACGGCCGCGCGCAAAGCCTTCCTCATCTTCCTCTTCCTCATCGGAGTGATGCTGGTGAAATGAACGACCCTGCTCTTCGTATCTGACCGGCCTCCTGTCCCCCTGAAAACATGCATGAACACAATAAATAGATGGTTGTATACCCTTAATTTCCAGCCCCTTCATTTACAGGTGTTTTAAATTCAAATTAAAGGTCCCTTATCGTGCTTATTTTCAGGTTCATACTTGTATTTTGTGTTTCTACCAAAACATGTTTACATGCTGTTATGTTAAAAAAAAAACTTTACTTTCCTTATACTGTCTGCCTGAATATGTCTGTATTTACCTTCTGTCTGAAACACTCCGTTTTAGTGCATTTCAATGGAATTGTAACGAAATTGTGTTGCTGGGCAACAGTTTGGGTCCATGTTTCCTTCCTGTCAGCTGATATCATTCACATACACTGCATTTGGAAATAAACTAGGACACATTTAGAATGTTTGTTTCCATTTAAAATTGTGTAATGGTCTATATTGTAGATTTGTGACATCACAAATGGACAGAAATCGTGATGGCTTGTTTTAAAGGCACAGTTTCTGAATATGGGCTGTGTGTGATTTTCTCTGTGTTTCGATACTTTCACAGTATTTATATAGCACTTAAACCAAGGCATGAAAATCTCACTTTTTACAATATAGGACCTTTAAGTTTATTATTATGCGGCGAGTTTCTTTTTTGACTGAATAATTCAATTTGTGTGATTGCATTTTCATTTTCATCAGACCTTGCCACTTTCTGCCGCCACCCTCTGCGCTGCTTCTCGGGCGATGGCTTTGGCCACGGTGTCCGGGATGAGCGTGCCTCGAGGCTGAGGAAGGATCCTCTGTGGGGAAGGGGAGCGTGGATTGGGAGGGGGCGGGGCCTCCAGCATGTGGCCTTGCATGGGCACGGGAGGCTGGGCGGAGGGAGAGCGTGTGGGGTCCCAGCCGGGCTGGCTGGGCGGAAAAGCTCCCCCGTGGTGGGCCGCGTGCTCTTTGGCATCCAGGTCTCTGGCACATACTGGTCTCTGAGGTATAGGGTGGTGATGGGGGTGGGGGAGCAGAGGCAGTTGGTGCTGGGGCCTGGGGCCTTGGTGGGGAGGTCGAGGCTGAAGGTGTAAGGGCTGGGGGTGAGGATGTGGGGGTCGGAGCTGGGGTTGTTGCGGGGGTCCGCCCGGGTGGGGGAGTCTGGGGTGGGATTGAGGGTGAAGAGGGTGGGGTTGAGGGTGAGGAGGGTGGGGCAGGAGCGGGAGCGGTTGTCCGTGCGCCTGGGGCGGAGCGGGGAGCTGGAGCTGGGGCGGGGCGTGAGGAAGGTGAGGGGATTGGAGGTGGGGTTGAGCGTGGGGGTGCGGAGGGGGGCCTGCGTGGGGGTGCATTGGCGGCGGCGGCAGGGGGATTGCAGGTAGAGGCACGAGGAGGTTGTTTGGAATGACGGCGACTTGGGAGTCCTGGGATTCTCCCTGTACTGACAGCGTCCTGACGATGACCTCCCTGGCCTCCAGGCACTGAATCCTTGTCAGCTCGACAGTCACATAGTCTGCCATTGGGAACAACACCTCAGCTATCTGGATGTAAAAAGAGAAAATAAAATGGTCAACAGAAGCTGCATAATCATTTTTAACAACTGAAACTTTCCCTTTTGTGCCACTCCAGGACTACAAGACGAACATATAAAAAATGGTCAGTGTTCTCTTTGTTCCCTCGCAATTTATCAATTTTTCTATAAGTAATGTGAAGCACATAAGAAGGCAGAAAACATTGCACTGTGTTGATTTACTCTGGCCGTCACCAGAGGGAGTGAGAGACCTTTCCGAGATGTTCACAGCTACCCAGATTGAGTGGCTTGCACTGAACATGAATCACAAGTAGGTGGCACTACTGTGCTGAGGGGCACTGATGACATAATGTTCAACTCAACAACAGAGGCTATTACCACCTCATCTGTGATGTGTGTTCTCATGTTTCAGCTGGATTAAATATGATTAAACAACTGTATCTTTGTACTGCATGTAGGCGTTTGAAATATGGATCCCATATGCTTGCTACCAGCCCCTCGGTACTATGCATGATACTGTTACAAAGCCACTTATTTTTTCCCTCTAATCATGAGCGATGCCTTTAACCCAAGATGAACTCCTCGCCATTACTCACCACACCCTTTTAACAAAAGATATAGTCTCGGTTGGTAACACTTGGCTAGCTCACCCTCTGTCCTTTAGTGCAGACCGCGTAGCCAACCACATTTGCCCCGTTAGATGTGCCCGTCGGAGAGAGGACGGGGGGCTTCCAGCGGACCTGGAGGACCCCTGGAGCCTGCCCGCACAGCACCTGTACATCAAGGGGGGGCTGGGGAGGGCCTGGGGAGGTGAGAAAAACAGATTAACAGATTAAAAGTGGTTACTGTTTTAATATCACCAATATATAAACAAGAGGAAAAGGGTGTGAAGCATTCATTAAATGCACAAATTGGCACACACAAACATGCATAGAAATGCCCACGTACAGGAGAAGGGGTGAGGTGGTGAGGTGGGGGGGGTGAGGATTCAGGACACAACAAACATTCATAGTTTGTCCTGCATATTTAAATTTGTGAAAGGAATACATAACACCTTATTTATACTTTGTAGATAGTTCATGCGGACACTTTAATGCGATAATGTGACATTGCTCGTGGGGCGACATTCACATCGTGTGCTGTGTTTATAAAATGTAATTTAAGTACGTTATTGTGGCGGTAAACTAACACTATCTCACCTAAGATACTCGTGATGTGAACAATTCAGTGTGTATTCCTCTGGTTTTAGTGCTGTACTGTAACCTCACACTACTCTTTACGAGAGGAGAAACAATGAAAGTGAAACAAAACAATGTGGGCTTCTGGGCCTCCTGAGAGAAGCGCTGTTGTCTCCGCATGCAGGACACAATCCAGGGAGACTAACTGCAGCCCATTCTTTGTCTTCCTCTCTCCTGGATCAGTGGATATAAAACATGCACAACTGCACTCAAGCAGAGGCCAATGCACACTCATACAAAATGGTCATTTCATTGAGCAGTGGAGAGGCACTGCTTTATATAGCGCTGGTTACTACTAGGCGAGGCTATAGGCTGAGGAAATGACTCATCAGAATAATGGCTGATCATATCGTGCGATGCGTGGCTGCTCTCTAATTGGTGATCTGCTCAGCGCGGTGAGCGAACGTGGGCAAAATTGCATTTGAATTTGGTGTCAAAAAAGTTCAATTTCGATATATATAATTACAATATACGTGAATGACAACATTGCTTGTAGGTGAAAAATTATTTTCAATAAATGCCATTTTGCCCAGATCCCCTTAATTCAGTGGTTCCCAACCTGGGGTTCTGGACCCCCTTAGGTGTGCGCCAGGATTTGTCAAAATTAGATTTGCACATGTATAACTAAAATCGTAATAACACATTTACTGGATCATTTCTACAAAAGTCTTTTTTGCTACTTAGTAGGCCACATTGTGTTTAAACCCATTATTTCTGTACATTTGCAGATAAAGATCAGAATCCACTAATATTAATAGTATTATATTATTAGTAGAATTTGATTCCAGTGGTGGCTGCGAAGGATTTCAAATGTGCCCAAAAGTCGACATTCATTGAAAAAAATATGGATGTTATCATTTCCAAAATTCACAACACGTTTTCATCTAACAAAATATTCTGCTTCAATCCATATTTGTTGGTGTTTAGCCTTTCAAAAACGATATTTTCACAGCGGTCAAAAAACTGCTCTCCTGCCCGCCGCACAGAGGCACTGATGAAATATATTCATTAACAAAAGTTTATTTATTCAAAAAATACTAACTAATTTAATACAATTTAATTTGTAATTTCTTTTAGGGTGATGACGTCAGAAAAAAAAAGGCTTTTCTTAGATACAAGTAGGGGGGGGGGGGCTTCAAGGAAAATAGATTGGGAACCACTGCCTTAATTGATTGCTCATTTTGAACAATATGTCATAATTATTCTCCATTTCATGACCGTGACCTTCTTCCAAAAGCATCATAGCACTAATGTCATCTCTGCCCATTGGTTTTTACAATAGAAGAAAATCATTTAGTGCTCAGACATTTGGGGGAAACCCAGCCCAGGACTGATGTTTCATTCTGACCTGATCTGCAATATGGTGTTGGACCTAGACAAAATACAATACACAACAACGGCATGGTAAGGAAAAGCTGCGCTGTACTCTTCTACAGCACAATACAATAACCTTAATATTGATATGGCATTATGTTACATAGAGCTGGCATTACGGTAATAAACAGAGTAGTAGCAGTCTGTCATCTCATCTGTCTTCCAAGATTTAAAAACATGTAAATAAAGAAACTCCTGACAATGCCATGGAGCTATGCATTCATTATTGAAACTATATCTCTATGTATCGAAATGAGCTGTGCTGACCTGCAGCCTGAGTGCAGAACTCCACGCCAGCTTCTTTCCTCTCTCTCTGCTCCAGCGGCAGTTGCCACGGCACCTGGTGTGGCAGCGCCACCACCGTCACTTTGTAAACCGTCAGGGGCTTCAGGTTGATGAAGCGTAGTCTATACCTTCCTGGCTTTACCACCGCGTGCTCCGTCCCGTCCAAGAACACGGTGTGGCCGTAGTTGCTGTTGCTGGGCAGCCAGGAGACCTCGGCAGTGTCGCGCTGGATGTCGTCCACCCGGAGGCCGCACGGCGCCACCACCACGTTGGCCCCCACCAGCAAGGTGCAGCGCAGCTCGTCCGACAGGCCGCGGTCCGTGAGGCTCTGCACCGACACGCGGTGGACGCAGCCGTCCAGGTCCAGCTTCTCCAGCAAGCACTTGGTCCGGCCGCCGTACGCTATGCTGGCGCGGAGCTCCCCGTCTATTAACACGTTGTAGCCAGAGATGTTCCCCCAGCCCAAAGGCACTAGTGGAGACTCCCAGGCCACGATGACGCTCCGTGCCAGCTGCTTGATCAGGTTGATCTTTCGGGGATAAGGCACGACGTCTTCAGCCAGGTCCTCGGGGTCCATGGGCCCCCCTGTCCCGTTGCTACAAGGAACCAAGGCGTTACATGAGCCCAGGAGGCCGTCTTGGGAGGAACCTCCATCCACTGGAATCAAGGCCAGCTGCATATTGGAATATGGGCCCAGGTCGTCCCCTCCGTCCCCAGACTGAATTGCTAGTTTTTCCTTGTCCTGGACAAATTCTACAAAGTTGGAGGGAACAAGTCCTCGCTGGCCATCAAGCAGCTCCCCTGTGACACAGAAAGACATAGAGAGGGAGGTAGGAGATACTCAACATTCTTCCTGTGTATGTTGATGAACAAAAAAGCCTAACACCAACTACCTGACTAACTGTCTCTATAGGAAAGCACAACAATCCCTCCGTGATGCCTCATGCAAATGTTAAAATTAGGCTTCACTAAAGGCTCCTACAAGACAAAAGGAAAGCTGTAACTTGAACACAATAAATCATCAGTGAGAGCTATTTTCCTTGTGGGGTGGGAATGAGTCAGTGAGTGAGAGGTGGGAGATATATCTAAACATACAGTAATCCCTAAGATGTAAGATTTACCACTGCTTCTCTGATGCTATCTTTTGTATTCTCTCCTGAAAACATTTTTTTTCCGAAGAATGTGAACTTATATTCGCTGCTTTCGAACATTTCCAAGAACCCCCTTGAGCATGTAGATGCTGCGGTCAATGCAGACAAAAAAAAAAACCTTCTTAGATTTGAACTGTAGTTTTTTTCCCAAAGGGAAGAAGTTTGTCTTCGAGAAAAAGCTCCCTATCATCTTGTCCTTCAATCCCTTTTTCCACAGTGGCCTGGGAGACCTTAAACCCATCTGTGTGTATGTGTGTTGTTTGTGTGTGTGTGTGCGCTGATGATTAAGCCGAGCCCCGCTGGATTAGTCATCAAGCTAAAAGGGACCAAGGTCCCATCTTGACAACAGCTTGGTCTGAAGCCCGAGTCTCCCTCCTGCGTGGTAAATACAAGGCTCCTCCACGATGCCGTGCAATCTCACCGCCCACAGCTAATGAATCACTGCAGCTGAGTACTACTGTGTATGTGTAGTGGGCCGCGCTGTCTGCAGGATTGCTAGTCAGGGGGGATTAGGATTGCCTCTGATGGAGAAGCCTTCATAACTCTAAAGAGATTAGACGGAGAATCACTCCAATCACCAGTTCTAAAAAAAAAAGTGTACAGGATTTTTTCTTGGGTGCGCTGACACAAAGTATACTTACATACAGGTGTAACCAAAATAATAAAATCTCCTAGTGGGAAAATGGATGGTTTTGTTAGCTATAAAAGAGATCTGTTAACTTTAATATGTGAGTAACATTTGACAAAAAAATATATAGCAGTTTAACGACAGCACCATCATCTGAGCCCAAACTGAAGGTGGATCAGTCAAAAGACTGCAAAATGCAAAATGATTTTGATAATCTCAATGAAAATCATAGCAACATGAGACAAAGAGGAGGTCAGATCACAAGGTGAAAACGAGCAGCGGGGATATAACATAATACAGTGTGAGGGTGACAAATGCTGCTGCTGTCATGTAACCTAAGAAGAGTCACATTTGTAGCAGTGTTACGATGATGACTGTACCAGCAGTATAGTCTCTTTACATTAAGGTTTGATTATGACGTAATGGCATGTCTCACACAGTGAAGTCAGCAAGATATACTGTAGAGTGGACAACTAATAATACATGTCATTGTACAGTACACATATATATATATATGTACTGTACAATGACATGTATATATATATATATATATATATATTTGGCCTGGAGAGGAGGTTGTGTTGCTCTAGCTCTATCTGTATGGCGTGGAGAGGAGGTCATGTTGCTCTGGCTCAATCTATTTGGCGTGAAGAGGAGGTCGTGTTGCTCTAGCTCTATCTGTATGGCGTGGAGAGGAGGTCATGTTGCTCTGGTTCAATCTATTTGGCGTGAAGAGGAGGTCGTGTTGCTCTAGCTCTATCTGTATGGCGTTGAGAGGAGGTCGTGTTGCTCTGGCTCAATCTATTTGGCGTGAAGAGGAGGTCGTGTTGCTCTAGCTCTATCTGTATGGCGTTGAGAGGAGGTCGTGTTGCTCTGGCTCAATCTATTTGGCGTGAAAGAGGTTGTGTTGCTCTGGCTCTATCTGTATGGCATGGAGAGGGGGTCGTGTTGCTCTGGCTCAATCTATTTGGCGTGGAGAGGAGGTCGTGTTGCTATCTGTTTGGCGTGGAGAGGAAGTTGTGTTGCTCTGGCTCTATCTGTTTGGCGATAACGGGAAGCTGCTTGACATCCTCCTGGATCCACCTTCTCACATAATGTTTGCGTAATATGTATTAATTTTTGTCATATGGATTGTCTATGTTGTATTTTCATCATGTTGCTGCTCTGTACACACGACATCTATTGCACGTCTGTCCATCCTGGAAGGGGGATCCCTCCTCTGTTGCTCTTCCTGAAGGTTTCTTAAATTTGTTTTCCTTTTTCCCTGTTAAAAGTGTTTTTTTGGGGGGGGAGTTTTTCCTTTTCCAATGAGACGGTCGAACTGTAAAGGAGAGAGAGTGTCGTATCTTGTAGAGATTGTAAAGCCCCCTGAGGCAAATTTGTGATTTTGGGCTGTACAAATCAAATTGACTCGACTATATACAGTATATATATATATAGTATATGTACAGTACAGTATATGACATTGTCATTTGAATGGATGGTGAGGGGATTTATATGCCAAATAGAAAACTGTAAACGGAACAAATTCACTGGGGGATAACTGCGAGCTGACACACACGTCTTGGCATTTTGTCTCATTGTGAGATAATTAATACGCGATGATGCACACGCTTGTTGTGACTGTCAAGCATTCTCTGCTACAGCAGCAGACAGGGACTCAGGCAACATCACAGACTCGAAAAAGCAACAAAGGACACCTCCTGCTGTACTGTAATCTTTGATCTGTGGACTGCAAATGTTCTTCTTTAGACATTTGTCATTTAAGTATACCTGCCTAAGCTTGACTTGCACAGTTAATGTTGGGCAAGTATTTTCCATGTCATCTTGGTTTACTTCTCACCTTGATAGAAGCCGTCGTCGTCCATGTTTCCATAGACGTACAGATACTTTCCAGCCACGAGGGGGAGTTCTGCTTCAGGATGCTCGTTTGGTCCATCGTAAGGGTTATAACTGAAAGGAGAGGTTCACTTGTTTTTAGTTTTCACAGCTGCTTTTTACATTCATTTGTAAATGACGAAGCAGTTAGTTATATTGTGCAATAAAATCAAGAGAAGCATTCACCTGTATCGGGCAGTGCAAAGGCGGACCTGGCCTGTGTAGCGAGGCTTGGACCTGGGTGATGGGCTGGCCTCATCCTCCATCTATAGATTGACGACACAAACAAATGTCATTCCCGTTTACATATTATTCATAATTAAGACTCAACACCAAGCAAAGTAAGCCATTAAGTTTGAATACATCACTATATAAGTCAACCTAACTGTGGGTAATGTTGAGAACAGGGAAAACTTCATGCATTATTGCTACGGCAGCGTCCCTCAAACCCACCTCTGAGGGGGTCCGCTGTCGAGGGCTGCTGGGGCGATCCGTTGTCACGGTGCTGGATTTGACAGACAGCAGTTCTGGTCTCTCTCTGTCTCCAGTCTGTGGTGTGCAGGGCAAGAACTGGGAGATCAGTAGCGGCGTGTTGGCCGCGCTCTCATCGCCTGGGAGACATTGATTTCCATAGCAAATAAAAGAGCAACTGTCATTCCTTCTGCACCCATTTGCTGCTCATTGTACAGCTATTGATCTCCTGTTGCAGCGAGTTGTACGGCAAACACTCCTCATGGCAAAGGCTATTCCACCCTCCCATCAACACCTCACATCTGCAACACATTTTGCCCTTGAATACCATTGAGGTCCTCGGGGAGAAAGGGGGAAACACACACACACTTGAAAAACCGTAGGAAATATAAAATAGAAAAGTCTAAGAGTGTGAACTGCTGAATTCCTTGAGGAAATTAAAGTCAGCCAACAACATGGGTCCACTGTATCAGTGGGTTTGTGAGTGAGTAATATTATGCATTAGCCCAAATGCATCAGTGAGTCCCCCCCTCTCTGTTTCAAGTGCAGAGAAAGATAAAACAGGATTTCCAGCACTTCAAAGACCTCTGGTCTGTGCCAGACTGTATAAATCTACATCGCTGATACGGCTCTATCTGCTGGCTCTGCAGGTTGCACTTGGTGTCGTTAGAATACTAATGTGTTAAACTACATCCATGTCATACATCAGGCCTGTGATCAATTAGCGTAGATATTGATCACGAATAAGCAGTATCGCCAGTAATGGTGTCCACCTCTGGTCAGGAGTGAGCTGATCCAGCTGTTATGTGAGCCGTTGGGGGATTAGATCGCCCCGACTCTCATTTCATTCTGATCATAGGCCTTTTGATCACATGTAATTTGGTGGGTGCTTTTATCTAGAGTGCATTTATATTTATTTTTTTTCAGAATGGGTGGACCTCACTGGTAGCGGACCATTGATCCCAGATTTAGCATTGTGCTCCTATGACACTGTTGGATTCACGATGGACTTTTTAAAAAACAAGAAAGTATCATTGCAGCAGAAACAGAGATATGGACTTTTCTTATTCCCCGCATTCTTCTTCTTCCTTGTCAAAACCTGGTGCCTACATCACCCACAATGCAACTTGCCCAGCGACAGCCCCGAGTCAGAGTAGAATGTGCAAAATCGGTGGAGTTCCCCTTTAAAACACTCAGTGCCATAATCAACATTGAGTAAAGATATAATATCTGAATTAAACCATTATAAACCATCCCCATAAGCACTCCTGCCCCCTACTACTAATCACGCAGCCCTCTTGGATGCCCCTATGGTAGATAAAACATGATAAAGTGCCCTCTAGGGTGCTTTTCCAGTAGAGAAAATGTGATGAAGGGCGCTCTAGGGTGCCCTTCCAGTAGAGAGAACATGATAAAGTGCCCTCTTGAGTGCTCTTAAATGGAGAAAACACAATTAAGTGCCCTCTACGGGTGCCCTTCCAGTGGAGACAACATGATAAAGTGCTCTCTAGGGGGCCCTTAAATGGAGAAATCATGATAGCGTGCCCTCTTGGGTGCCCATAAATGGAGAAAACACAATAAAGCACCCTCTTGGTTGCATTTAAATGGAGAAAACATGATGCAGTGCCATAAAGGCCTATATAACATACTAGAAAACCTTCTGCTGGAGCCCCACCGCATGCAGCTGGTGCCCTTTTTATTTTTTCCCGCCCGTGCCCCTCAGACAGCCTGAGTCTGCCACTGCTACTAATTATAACAGCAATAATAAGGAAATGTTGAAGTTGGTTATGAGCTGAGACCACCCGACCCACCTGTTTCCGTCCGGGCTTCAAATCCAACGATGACTTGTGAGAGTTTCTTCTCGGATGAGAGAGGGATCCGGGATGTGCAAGCGGGATTAATTTTAAGGACGTCCGCAGTATCCGATTGCAAACGGAAATTCAGCAGCTCGTTGGACAGCTGGTGGAAGTGTTCACTCTGTGACCTGCATTTCTGCTCCAGGTCACGAACCTTGACCTTTGATAGACAACGAAGAGAGCAGAGGAGGGGGGCGGTAATGGCAGGAGAGAAGAAAAAAAAAGAGAGAGCAGGAGGTAAAGAGTGAAACATGAGGGAAAATACACACACAAAGCATGGAGTGTACTTCATCATATGTAATCTCTGAAGAATAGCCAACGTTTCATCTATTAATGCTGATCAAACACATAACCAATTAGGAAAGGATCCCTACAGAGCCATTTTTCAGCATATAGCAGCATGTTATATTGAACCCACTGCAGTCTAATCAGAGCATATTGGAAGTGTAGAGTCATCTGCACTGCTGCTGCAGCTGATACATAACACTGCTAAACTCTGATAACGAAGCAAAGAGTTAAGAGGATTATAACACTTAGAGTACAGACATTAAAGACGTCATATCATAGATATCATATCAGAGGAAGATGGATGGGGTGTACTGTGAGTATACTCAATCTCATTCAGTGCACATATGGATTCTCAATTTGCACAAAACACCCACTAAAGGCTTTGAAAAGCTTTAGCGATTTGCCGAAAATTCACACACGAAAACTAATCAGGGAGGAAAATAAATACCTGAAACATTCTGTCCTTATTGTTCTGTTTGGACAAAAAAGACAGAAGAGACAGAAAAAAAAGTAAAGAAAGAAGAAAAATTTAAAGAAAAAACACACCGTAGACAGGACAAACACCAATAAATGACATTGCAATTGACGTAAAGGAGAAAACGAGACAATCGTATATTTATCAGTACAGATAAATATACAACATGAAATTAAAGTAAAAAAAAAAGAGCAAACTGAAAAAGCTTTCCAAGCACAAACATGATTGAGAACTGTGGGTTTCACAGAGAAGAGAATAAAGAGGTTAGTTTGACCCTACAGACAGCGGGGTTATGTTTTTCTTCCTGTTGAAGTGTGTGTTTGCCCATTAGTGTAGAGAAACACGCCTGTGAAGGAAGACTACAAATTGATTCGATGGATTCGCAAGAAGAGAAGTAACTCCTCGACGGCGGAGTTTCCGTTTCTCACGAACCAAACTCTTGATGTTTGTCTGAGCCAGACTCGGAGCTCGGTAAAATCGCCTTAAAGTGCTTCGGATGGATAATAGCGCGACCTCGCTTGAACCGCACTCGAAGGAGCCCGCGCCCTATTGTCGTGACAAAAGGGATTTAGAGTGAAATGAGGAAATAATTTCGAGCAGTGACAAGCATCTTAAAGACTGTGATGAAACGCAGCAGGTCAGTGATTTGATCACAGGGACGTTTAGTATTCAAGGTCGGCCCGGTTGCTGGATTAATGGGAGGCTGCAAACTGCTGTGAAAGTTTGGAAGAATATTTTACAACAATAAGAAAACCTACAGGGAGACAAAGGACGAGGTAGGAATATAACTGCAAAATACAGAAGCTGAGCTACTGTTTGTTTTAAATTCTCTGAAGTATGAGTCACCAACTGGTGCGGAGTATTGAATAACCTACACGGTATTAAAGTGTTTGTTCACAACTACTTCTGGGCAGGAAAAAAGGCCCACGTGCATTAAAAGAGGATCCAGAAACATGACAGAAGGCATGAGTTGGAGGTTTAAGTCTCTTTCCAACAGGTTCTCACCATGGTCAGAACTAGGGCTGTGTATTGACAAGAATGTGGCGATACGATACGTATCCTGATACAGGGGTAACAGTTTAATATATTGCGATATATTGCGATACCGTAAGTTAAGTGATATATTGCGATTTTTTTAAATAAAATTTTATTGACTCTCTTTAATGTCTTGTTGTTGCACCTGTTCATACCTTTATCATTCTTATTATTCTTTGGAATTACTGCCAAATTACCCCAATATTTACCTTGAAATTTGTCAAAAAATACTTTATTATAAACATTATTTAATAATTATGTTCCGCTATTTCCCAATAGCTGGTAATTTATTTAATACATTTCCAGGAAAAGAATACAAAGTTGATTGATATGCTTTATTTCCATGTCTGCTGATAAATAGATAATAATTAGCAAATAACTTATTTGAAATTTCTTTAAAAAACTCCCTGAATCATTACATTAGCTACCAGGTTACATTTGTGTCCACAATAAGTCGCACAATGGTGAGATTTGTGCCTGATCAACAGTGTCCTTTATTAGTTTTGGTTTTCAACCTCAGATGAAGAGCCGCTTCTCGAGCCTAAAGGCCCTATTTTAACGATTATATGCTATTTCAGCATATAATTATGAAATAATCTTTATAATAAAGTCATTTTCGGTCGATTTTGAGGTAAATATTGGGATAATTTGGCAGTAATTCCAAAGAAATTTCAAATAGGTTACTTGCTAATTATCACCTAATTACTATGAAATTTGCGGACCTGTAAAAGAAGTGTTACCAAACAGTCAATTGTTTACTCAATAGTGAGCAGCTAATTTAGACAGATTTTCCACACTTACGAATCATCATAATCTTGCATTCTTACTGACAGGTTTAGTGTCACTTGTTATTTTTGCATCTATAAAAATGTGACTCGTTGCATTGTGGGATTGTTTACGAAAACGAGCAAACTCCTTCAATATATCGCTTTTTTTTTTCAAAACAGAAGTAACAAAGTGTTTTGCAGGAAGAAGAAAAGGGGAAAGGTGGAGATAAGAGACAGAGAAAACAATATATAAAAGCAAGTGGACAATATGAAAAGTATAAAATGAATGGAAAGCAAGACAAACAAATGGTGATTTTTTTAAAGTAGGGTATACAGGCCATGGACACTACTCACTATATACTCTTTTTCATTCCATTGTAGGAATTTTGAGGACACTACATACTGCATGCAGTATATTTCATGCTCAGAATTAGGACAGACAGTGGCAGACAGTAAACATTGTAAATAGGAGTGATATCAGACGTAGCCCGTGTTTGACATCCACCTCAACTCACACCTTTATTGGTCTTATTCGCATATGGAGCAAATGTCCAATCATAGCTTAGCTCATCCACTGTGTAGTTAAGTCCCCTATGTGTTGAAACTGGTCCTGGATGATCTCAAAGTTCAGGCTAATGTCACAGGATATGGGGGAAGTTCACATTCCAGCAAACCAAGCCAAACGTGCTACCTGACACACACACATTGGTTAATCCTCACACTAAAAACCACTACCGTACTCTTATGTAGGTATGTAAGCTAAGCAGCCGAACAGGGTTATTTTTAGAATGAAATAACAGTCTGATCTTACATGTTTCCATATCATACTTATAATATTTGGCACTAAGCAGCTTTCTAGATAAATACTGTTTCTTCATCGACATGTCTTCTTCCTGAATCACCGACTGGTGAGGATGCCCAGACGGTTTGTCTGGGACAAAATCTGTCAGCAGAATTTGACATTTGACGGCAAAATTGACGGTTGCTTGGCTAGAAAAATCTACCTGAAATCAAGGACACGTTGTTTAAAAAAAATCCTAAACATTTCAAGTGGTATATCTGCCTTTGTAATCACTGTAAAAATAACAGAGAGCTTGACAGGCGCAAAGAGGAAAACACCTGTGTGGGTGGTGCAGGGACTTTACAATAGATGGGTGTTTTTAACAGATAAAATTGCATTTTTCAATTGAACATTTAACTACATCAAAATTGCATTTATTGTTTTTTTTTATAGTTGACATTCTAGTACCCCTTATTCCACATTTGTCTTATACTATGTGAGACATCCTGAGGATTTTTTGGGGGTTTTATTTCATCAGCTTAAAAAAAAGATCTAAACTACATTTAATACAGGTAACACTGAGGTAAAGATCCTGTACCTCTACCAGGTGTATACTGCCTCCTCGTGCTCTTGGTCAGCTTGAACCCGAGCTCGCCGAGAACACACAGAGACACGCAGTGGCAGCTGACACCGTGATTACAGTCCATGAGGTAGAACAGACAGCGCACGGCTGACAGACTGTCAACCCAGTACCCCGGTTGATCACAGCGCTTGGTACTTGAAGAGAGGCCGCCTACTGTACTCCTGATGGCACGGCTCTGATGAGCAGGTTTATTTTGGGATATGTTAGTGTCTGGTAGCGGCTGGTGGCGGAAGTAAAAGCACAGTTTTTCCACATTAAAAAACCTCTTTGTGTAATTGTACAAACAACTTGGCATCTGCTTGGATATATTTGTGTCTTTGAACAGACGCCAATGCAAATGCAGTACGAGAAGCAGGTACACGCAGACAGAAAAAACCTCCCAGATTTCTGAGGAAGCAGTCACTATTGAGCCCTTTTATTACCATATCAAAGCCTGCGTGGTCTAATCCAGTGGGTGTTTTGAGTTTATTTACAGATCAGTCATTAGAATAAGAATTTGAATGGGCTTTTTTAGCTTTTCGTTTGAAACAATTAACAGTAAATGACGCTGCGACGGGACAAAGATACAGCAAATAAAATGTTTTAAACTACATATTTGTTCATGTAACAACCAAAAATGTAGGCATCATCACGGTGCATGAGTGTGTTTACGACATGGGGAGGTCAAAATTCACAAAGGTCTTAAATTTAAATATACTTGCATTAATTAGAGACACATATCTGGGTCAAGTTATGTTACTTTATACTTTTACTCCACTCCATTTTGAAAACAAATATTATTATTAATATTTTTATTCCACTACATATATTTGACAGCTTAGTAACTTGTTACTTTGCTTATTCAGAATATTAATAGGAAATAAAAAATAAAAAATCTATTAATACAATATATGATGTATTATCGCAGGTTAAGTTAACCAGCAGTAAATAAGTACTTAAATTTAGCACCACCTTTACCAGCAGTTCGCAAGTGATTGACAGCTGCCTCCGTTGAATGAACAGCCAATAGGAACGCTCTCTCTCTCTCTGAAATGACATGTGACTGGCCAAAGTCTCCGTTCACGGGCTAGATTTTTTTTAAAGCCTGAAAACAGAGCCATGAGGAGGTGCAGATTTTATGGAATTTGGGCCCAATGATGCCAAAAGTATTCTGCCTACTACAGGTTTAAGTAACACTTTGAATGCAGGACTTTTACTAGTAGTATTGCTACTTTTACTTTAGTAAAAGGTCTTGATACTCCTCCCACCACTGAGCACTAGTAAAGCAGTATTTGTCTTACTTAATCACTTCCTAAGCAGAATATATCCCAGTCTTAAAAGGGAGACCAGACTGAATACAACACCTAGAAAAAAAGTAATGTCTGCACATTGAAAGACGTCCACAAGGTGTTTAAATGTATCAACGACTAAAAAGGCGACATTTTTAGCAGAGAGCCCTTCATCCCGCCGTCAAACAATATGAAAGGTGTTGTGAGCTGAAGCTGCGTTTTCTAATGCAATCTGCTGATTTTACTTTATGTGACATCTTTCTGAGGTCTTCATCTTTTCTGATACAGTAGCAGCGATTCGATGACAGTGATTCAGCACAAATTGGCTACTGACACATCAGTTACTGAACGAGGAGCTTCGGTTCGTCACTGCTCTCATCACAAAATCAATGACAAAGGAGGGTTGTGTCAAAAGTGTAAAAAAAACAAGCCTTCAATTTTGCACTTTTGCCTTTATCCATATATGGCCATACCTTTTGCAGTTGATTGATCTCCTTCTGCTTGGTGTGAAGGGCCACCAAGGCTTTCTCATGCTCTATCTGCAGCTGCCGCTTCAGCTCTACAGCCTCGTGCATATGCTGCGGACAAACAGAGAGAGGATGCGGTTAAAATAAACCATCTCCCCAAAAATGCTGTACTATTCCTTTAAAGTCCGACTTCGCGATCCAAGTGTTGAGTTTCTCTGTGGAAGAAAAGAGCATTGTACAGTATGAGCTTTTCATATCATTTGTAATGTATATCTATCAGATTCAACCCACTCCGAACTGACTCAGACAAAGCTGTCCCGCACGGTCACCCACGCCGATCCTAAATCTACCCTTTCCCAAATTAGCCGAGTCATGACTATACAGTATCTATCCGCGGAGTCACGACCGGCTGCCACATCTCGCAGAAACAGAGTTAAGGCCATAAGATGTTTCTGCGGGCTTAAGAAGAAAAGACAGCTTAAAAAGCTCTGACATTCATCATTTCTTCTCTGTGTTCTCTCTGCCTTGAAAAAAAGAAGAAAAAAAAGAAAAGCCTCTTTACCTCCCGGAGTGGCTTCGAGGTGTCCTGAGCAGGCAGCCACTGCTTTGCATAATCAGGCAGAAGTTCTAAGCTGCAGAGGACTGGGCTGGCTGAGAGGCTGTCACTGGAAGCCTTAGAGAAAACTACTTTTTACTCTTTTACCTCTTGGAAATTCAGGGAGGGCTTGATGGACTCACCTACATTTCCAGCAAATGCACCGTTTATTTTTTTTATTTAATTCAGTCCAAAGGGGCATATTGGCATGGGAAACATACGTTTACGTTACACCAAGCAACTGTGACCTAAAAACAAAAATCTGGTCCTCTCTCTAGGTTCCATAGTGGAGAGGAGGTCGTGTTACTCTGGCTCTGTCTATTTAGCGTGGAGAGGAGGTTATGTTGCTCTGACTCTATCTATTTGGCGTGGAGAGGAGGTTGTGTTGCTCTGGCTCTATCTATTTGGCGTGGAGAGGAGGTTGTGTTGCTCTGGCTCGGATCTGTTTGGCGTGGAGAGGAGGTCGTGTTGCTCTGGCTCTATCGGTTTGGCGTGGAGAGGAGGTCGTGTTGCTCTGGCTCTATCTATTTGGCGTAGAGAGGAGGTCGTGTTGCTCTGGCTCTATCTATTTCACGTGGAGAGGAGGTTGTGTTGCTCTGGCTCGGATCTGTTTGGCGACGCCGGGAAGCTGCCTGACATCCTCCTGGATCCACCTTCTCACATATGTTTACATTATATGTATTCATTTTTGTCATATGGATTGTCTATGTTGTATTTTCATCATGTTGTTACTCTGTACACATGACATCTATTGCACGTCTGTCCATCCTGGAAGGGGGATCCCTCCTCTGTTGCTCTTCCTGAGGTTTCTTAGATAATAAAGCCCCCTGAGGCAAATTTGTGATTTTGGGCTATACATATGAAATTGACTTGACTTGACACTGTGATGTCATATTAAAACAGAAACAGACATTGATTTTAAACTGACACCCTGCCTTACACAAGCCTGCAGCTCCAGCCCTTAGACTACTGAAGGCTCCACAATGTGTTGAAAAGGGGCATTTGTGTGTCACACAACACTGTAAAGACAAACATCTTTGAGACCGGTGATGTTAACAGTCTAGCTGAGCTGTAGACCTGAGATTTGGACTTGAATCAGACTTAAAGGGGAACTCCCATTCTACACATTAAAGCTGGAGTTGGTAACTTTGGGCAAATATGAAAAAAAAACCTGTAATGCCTATTTTCTGTTTTCAGAAACATCTTATAGTGTACTGTTCAGCTGTAAAATGAGAAAGATTTCTCCAGCCGGTGGGCGGTGCTTGGTTTTGCCTCGACTGTTTTCAACTTAGCGGGGTCACAAACTTTCTCATTTTACAGCTAAATAACACACTACAAGATGTTTCAAATGTTTTAAATAGGCATTACAGTAGCAGAATCTTGATTCATATTTGATCAGCGCGGCCTAGTTTGACTGTTTGAGTTCACGATTTACGCGAGCAGTGATTGACAGCTGCTGTAGAGACTGCTCGGCTCTGATTGGTTGTTTTTGTTCGGGGCACAGTAGAAACTTGCAAATGCCATTAGGAGCACAGGACACGGATCTGAATCAGAACCTGATTTTTTTCAGAGATTATCATTCTCATGCACTACTGTCAGGATATAGTGACCATTCTAAAACAATAACTTTTTATCATATTTGCTCAAAGTTAGGGCGGCACGGTGGTGCTGTGGTTAGCACTGTCGCCTCACAGCAAAGAGGCTTGCAGAAAAATGGGGGGTTTGGAGAAAGAAGTGAGCTTACCAGGCCTCTGTAGCCCGCTCCTTAATTATACATGGATTGTCCTCTTCAGTGACAATTGTAACTATAACACTTTATCTAATAGCCACTATACATTAGTCTTCCATATTGTCCTTTACACCTTTTGTAAAATAGAAAGGGGTCTTAAATTCCCCCATAGAATATATGACAATTAATCTTTTTTGTTACCAGATTATATAACTTTAAAGCCCAGATGGGCTGTATCTCATTAGCTTTAAAAAAAAATAAAAACCTTTAAAAAAAATAAAGTCTGTCTTTTACTATTTTTTTTTATGTTGCGTCTCCTCCATCTCTGCCTTCTCCACCCACATCGCCGTGTGTAATTTTCTCTAAATAGTCTCTTTGTCTTCATAATCAATACACAATGAGAAAGTGACAAACCTTTCTTTGCTGTATTAGGGAGCGGGTCAGTTTTTCTCAGATGGGTACATTTCTCTCTCAAATATCCTGACAAACAGACAATCGATGGGAGACGCAGGGAGGCGAGGATTTGTAATGAGAGTGCCTCTCACGGCGCACTGAGACTGTGTCTGATTACTATTGGCAGACCACAACACGGTGAAAAAAGAGCCTTTTCCGTGAATCCGATGACACCTCACCTCACGAGTTGCATCACTTCGCCTTCGAAAGTTTTCTTAGAAAACAAAACACACGGGAGATGGGGGATGTTTTCCGAAAGAGGCGGCGAGAATCGGGACTGAAACATCTCCGGATGTGATGAATGGTGTGAGCCGAACAGAATCACTGAAGTGTGCGAGGAATGAATGAGTGCAGATGGGAATGCTGGAGAAATGTAGTGAGATATACAGTGTGTCAGTGGGAAAAAGTGGACAGATAGAATCAGGGGTGATAAAGGAGGATAGAAGGGTTTAGACTTGGGTCTCCTAATTCTTTTGCTTTGCCTACTCAGCAGTAAGACATGTGTAGGGTTTGCCTTAGAGACACATTGCTCAGTAGTCTTTTCCACCAAAGAACGGGAGAGATGAGGAAGAAGCTGTTCCAGATTCATAGTATCAATCCCTGAACTAAATTTAGATTGATTTACATAAATTAATCCATAACTGCAGATAATTAAATAAGGGCAGAGAAAGGAAATGTCTTCCTTGGTAGACATGGAAAAAATTGGAGTACTTTGATCAAGTAATCCAAGAGTTTAGTTTCTTCAGGTGAAGCTCTTACTGACACTTACTGACAGGGGCTGGGCACCCGATTCAACTGTTACCAGGCCATTAAATGTGCGTTATCTTGTCATAGATGTGGGTCAGTGGGGGCCTACTACGGTTACTGCATTGTAAAAGGGAAAGCAAAACTCAAAAGCAACATCTTCTAACACATAAAACTGTATGAAATGTTGCATTTTGAACATAAACAAAAAGCGTTTTGGCTTAAAATAATAAGGCTACGTTCCAAAAACACTTTTTCTTTTTACTTTTAGTACAAACTGCAGCTGCCCTTACAAAGTATGTACTGTTGCAAGCACTATGCATACAATTGGGACATACTGGTATTTTTGGCATTCTGCATTCGACATACTATGTACTGGGACATACTAAATCTTTTTTTCTGTATACTAAATACTATGGTAGTATGGGTATTAAAACGCAGAGTACGTTTCAAAAGTGAAAGTGAAACTTAGTGCTTTCTGAACACAAAGCAACAACACGCTGTTGGTTTCAGACGGGATGCGAACCTGAACCTTCTGGATTAAAAAACTGTTTTCTTTTGTCCCATCCATCAACCTCAACATCCACCCAAATATGGAGTTTCACGCCATACTTTCTACACTACAGCGCCTCACTTCCGCTTCTGCCCCTGTCATAATTGCTGCAGGGTCGCTAGAGGTCGCTGTCGTCTTCTTTTATTGTTTATTTCGGTGATCATCCTTTCGAATAGATGATAAAGCCTACTAGTAGGTATAGCAGGGCCCTACTGACCCACATCTATGAGGCTTATAACCACTGATAACGCTCATTTAATGATCTGATAACAGTCTAACCAGCTGGGGTTTTCTGAGTTATCCCACAATACTCAAAATAGTTTTCTGACATTATTAAGTTATCTGGAGCTGCATGGCCACATGATGTTTTTCACTCCACACCAGATAACTAAAACTACCGCAGCACTACAGTAAAGGTGATTCAGGACTCAAAGTGTCATTTAGTGAGAAATCAGGGACAGGTTTACCAAAATGTGAAGAAGTCAAAGGATATAGGCCTATTGTTAAAAAAAAACTTCATTAAACTTGAAATTATATGTCACTTGTAAAAAATATTAAAATGCAACGATTCAATTACAAATGCAGAGAAGATTACAGGTGGAGGGAGGAGACATTGAAATAGAGGGATGAATAGAAAGATGAAGAGCTGGAGTTATTAAAAGAACATTTAAAGGGATAGTTCGGTGGTTTTGAAGTAGGGTTGTATGAGGTACTTATCCATAGTCAGTGTATTACCTACCGTAAAAGACGGCCGGTATGCCCCCAGCTTGGAGAAGCAGACAGAAGTACCGACACCGGAGCAAAGCAATATACTGCTGTGGAC